>NW_019524850.1:184476-348942 GCF_002814215.2 Seriola lalandi dorsalis | reverse complement strand
TCCTCGCTGCTCTGCTTCTGCCCCTAACTCTGCATACCTGAGCTTTTTCCTTTCATATGCTTCTTCAACTAAGGCCTCCCACGGAACAGTCAGCTCTATGAAATATACTTTCATTCTACTCCTAGACCACAAGACTATATCAGGCCTTAGCTTTGTAATGGCTATTTCCTGGGGAACAACAAGCTTTCCTCCTAAATCTACCTGCATCATACTGTATCGTAATACTATTTTTTATGATCTAGAAAACGTGAACAATACTCTTTTTGCAAAAATACTGCACACCAAAAAGGACACGAATGCATAAAAAACTATACTTTATATTGCAAAGAAACACTAATGTCTGGTTTTGTCATTGTTACTAACGATTATGTTCACATTCTATTTGCAGGTCACCCTTTTGACAGTTAAGTCTTGCCAAAATGTGGAAAAGGGCGAAGAACTCAGGTCCCACTGTGAGACAAAGTACAGTATTGCAATTCCTCCTTCCTCTTCAAAAATATCTTTTATTCTGTGTATTCCTGTTCATTTTTTACCGATTTAAACAATATTTGATTGGCTTTGTGTCCATCAATTGCAGATGTTGGGGCAGAGATTAAGATTACAAGATTTTCTGAATGTTAAAACTGATTCATTTTAAAAGAGCTTGCTATCTTTTCTGTCTTTTTATTTACATTTGTGTTATTTCTTCCAGGGCCTCTATTGGGTTTGAATTGAATGGAAAAGGGTTATACAAACTGCTGTAACCTTATATATTTGCTGCAAGGCTAGAGGTCACGTGTTACCATGATTCAGAGCTTTAATAGTTTAAACCTAAATACCAAAACAAAAAAAGATAATAGTAAGTTATATGCCTTCACTGTGATCCAAAAACACTATAGAAGAAAAAAAATCCTGCAATGACTGAAATTATTACACTTGAAAATAATCATAACAATGAACATTTTGAACTAAAAAACAACACTGACAACATAGTTCACATAGATCACCGAAAGTAGTGGTAAATGAGCTGCCATTACATAATATATTTCTGGAGTCAAAAAACACATTAGAGGGTAGAAAAAGCACTCAATTTTTTAAAGTGCTTTATAGTCACTGTCTTGATGTACGAGTCTTTCAATACAACATGGAGTGTTCTATTGTATCAGCAAACCGAGCAATGCTCAGGGTTCAAAACTACTCCATATATCAACTGGAGAAATATTACCTTCTTTAAAATGGAAAATTCAAATATATATATAAAAAATTAAAAGTTCTGGTCTTTTTCTGTTGATTGTTAATACCTAGTGAATGCCTGACTACTATCTTATAAAGAATACCCTCCCCAAAACTACTGTATTGCCATATAATAGTGCTAAATATGACTGAACTAAAATAAAAAAGGTATTAAAGATTTTCTTCTTTTACTGTTAAAAATGTTAGTTATTTAGTTACTGCAGTTCCCCTCGGCTTCAAATAAATGTTTAGCTGTCCAGCCCACAACTTCACTGTTATGGTTTACTTTCACTGCTCTCACTGTTCTGTTTTTGGACAAAGGAGGCAGCTGTTTTCAGTGAAAAAGCTCTAAAAGCCCACTGTACATTACCTGCTTAGCATCAAAGGGCAGACAAACAGTTAGTGACTAGCTGGTGAACATAGTGGCGCTAAAGAGCAAGATATTTCTAGATTATTAGATATTTCCGGAGTCAGTAGAGATCAAAATTGATATTATGAAAAACATCACATATGGCTGGAAATGCTGTGATATTATCGAATATCAGCCCAAGCCTACTGGGCCCACTTCAGCTTTTTCAACACTCAAGGTACAAACAACATCGATTATGCTACATTAATCCTCCACAAACACACACACACACACCGGCAGACTAGGGACACTGTTCTGCACACAAATACACAGGCACACACTTTAACAACTCAGCGCTGTGTCAGCAAGTAGGCTCTATTTCGTCCAATGGAGAGAGCTGCTCTTTCAGTCTCACACAAACACTTACACACTGGGCATTTCTCTGTCATCTGAATTATAGCTGGAAGGGGACCGAGATGGAGATTGCAGTCTGCAAATTTGAATACTGATATGTGATGGAAATGTGTCTAGGTTAACAAGTTGGGTAACAAGTTCATTATACTTGTTAAGCACTGAATGTGTATTTTTGTAATGTATACTTATTTTTTGAGAGAGAAATGTGTATATTTTGCATTAATTTATTTTAAACATTTTAAAAATTTTAACTCCAGAACTGTTATGCTTTCTAGAAGTTCAACCTTTTGTCACTTTATGGCCATTTTACACTGGAGTGATGGCAGACATGGACGAGTTGCAGTCATTGTATTGTGAAACCATCGTTATTATTCAGACAGTGTAACGTGGTATTAATGTATGAGCTACTCTGTAATCCCACTATTCCCCCTGTTAAAAAGGTATCTTACTGCATTTATTAAAATTGAGGCTCAAAACTTGGTGCTCCTGTGTGCACAAAGCATGAACATAGGAATAAGACTCAAAGCATTTATTTATCTAAAGAAACAAATATAGTACAACAGTTAAAACTGCATCTGTATAAGGCAATGAAACATGAAAAAATTCACTTATGTTTAACTTATAAAATCCATGAGAACTATGCCAGTTCACGTTTGACAACTGACAGGCGCTTCAACAGCCAGTTGACTAAAGGTCTTCTCTCAAGCTTCAGTGATAAACTGAGGATAGGAAGAAAATATCCCTGGATTAAGGTTCCCTGCCTGCTGCCCTTTACTGTGACCCTCTCAGTGCTTCAGTTTATTCAGGCCACTATGAGCTTTCCTTTTCCACATTATGCCTGACTGGGTCTTAACTCCCCGCCTCTCCACCAACTGTTTATTTAAATCTCACTCAATTACTTCTGCGTCTCTCTCTATCCATCAAATACACTTAAAAGTAAAAAGGGAATAAATGCTTCTCCTGGCTTGGATAATTATCAATGTTTCCGTAAATATAAGGAAATGCCTGCAGGACATACCCTGCAATTTCAAAGAGGCAACTAATAATGAATAGTTTCTGTTGGACACGTATTGTATAAAGAAAATATATGCCACTTAATATCCTACAGCCATAGCACAGCATTGACTCATGTATGTCTAATTGATCTATTGCAATCTCTTTTTGCCCAGATTTCTCCCTGGTTCATCAATATATTCAACGTTTTAATGAGGTGTCTGGTAACAAGTCAGGTGAGATGAAAGAGCTGTATTATTTTGTGGTAGACAAACATAAAATGTTTTTGGGGTTTCCATGCTGAACTGTACTATATGAACACAATGCTAAGCTATATCCATTATTATGAATAATGGAATAAATATTGAATAATACATTATGTATTATTGAATACTGAGTCTGCTTGTGACCTGTCCTGTCTTTGTGTTGATAACCTGAATTATCTGCTTACTACCTTGTCAAATCAGTCACCCTCAGTTACACATCTGACAGGGTGGCGGTTTTCCTATATCTGTCCTTGTCATAATAATCATTAATCCCTGGATTAATGTTGTTCTTCATCGACTCCTGTGTGATCCTCTATCTTTCCGTGTCAAATGCCTGATAACAAAATGCTCAGCAGCAAAGCAGGTAAGCAGAGGATGACAGAGATTTCATGCACTGCTGTTTGAAGTGTATTAGTGTATAGTAGTCTATTCATTTGACTTGACATTTGACTTTGGCAGTGTATATGTATTAGAGCTGAAACGATTAGAAGATTAATTGATTGACAGAAAAATCTATTATTTTTAATAATGTATAAAGTCATTGAGGGCCAAGCAGCAAAGCTGCAAAGTTTTAAAGTATTTTTTCGATACTCCTCAAACAAACTGTCCAATATTCACTAAAATTGCCACGATGATCCATAGACTAAGCCTCGCCTCTAGGGGGCGCTGCATTATGAGAATGAGCATTTTGCCTTGTAACTGTTGACGTGTTTGATCTTTACAAAAATTGACAGACGTCCAAGCCTGAAAAAACTTAGTTGTTGGCTTTTTGCTTTGCCAGTCTTTAACCAACTGACATGAAACTTCCTGTGAGTGATACAACCATACCCTTGACATAGTGGCATCATTTTTCATCATTTTCATGGCAACTCTGGCCTGTTTGGCCCCCACGTCACTGCTTGCATCTGTATTTTTGGAATAAATTTGCCAAAAAATCCATACTTCTACAATGTGAACATTTGCGGCTTTTCTCTGTTTTATATTTATTTTGCAGCCCCTAATGTGTACATCTATACATGAGCTACCATATAGTATCAGAACACACCTAATCATCAACTTCTATGTGATGATTAGAGCACTTTTTGAAATTGCTCTCATACTAAATCTCTGCAGTAATAGGTTGTGTAATTAAGACGGTGCATCCTAACATATTTATAAAGGTTGATGAATGGAAAATTGAATTCTCTTTATCACTACATATATACAGTACATGCTCTGCAGTAGTATAAGAAGCACAGAACAACTTCTGCCTCATAACTTTTAGTTCATTTTAGCTGATGTGGGCATTGAATTTTTGGGCATTTCACAGGCGACAATTGCGAAGCAAAAAAACAATTATTTAAGATTCCATTGCTGGGGGCTATATTGGGCTCATTGAAAATAGTTACTTTTTCATATTTTTTCAGTGTATCTGAGATATGTGTGCTGCACTTCCCATTAGCAGTCAAAAAGCAAATGTTTCTGTCAACAGAAACAAAGCATCTCTAGGGAATACTTTGACACTCCTGACATCTGCTGGTAGAAAAAAAGAAATCTGTTTAATTCCAACAAAAGCATCATTCCCCACTTGGTCTGAATATTTATTTCAAATCCTACTGCACTGAAGTGATTTTTGTTTTATTTGTTTTCAAATTTATTAGTTTTCAAATTTGTTTTTTCAAATTGTAAAGTACTTTGCTCATAATTATCTGTTACTTCTTATCATTTTTTGCCGGCTTTCTTTAGCCGTCATCCGTAGGATATCTAAGACGACTGGAGTGATGATCACACAGTATGTGGTAAACCTGCCAGAGGGAAAAACAACCCCAGATTTCCAGTGTATACCAGCTCCAGTAAGCATCCAGGAAGGTGGGATTCCATTTATTATAACACAGCACTAAAACTGACGGATTTAAGCAAGCACCCAAAAGCAATGCATAACGATAAAAGATTCTAATCAATGAAAGTTCAAATTGAATTTAATAGCTCTGTACAATTATGAATTTTGAAAAATAAATATGTAATATTTCCACATATCCCATAGGAAAATTAGCTGTTTTTAAGGCGGTGGTAAAGGGGGATCCAAAACCAGAGGTGTCATGGAGAAGAGCTAAAGGCCATACTTTTGACAAAGACAAATTTCAAAGTAAATATGATGAATCAACTGGGGAGCACATATTAGAGGTGAGTGACTAAATGATTTCACATGCACTAGAGACCCTGTGAGTAGTTGCTGCTCATACTTTGTTTTTAACAGCAAAGTAAAACACATCCTTCATGTATTAGTACATATGTTCTATTTGTTGCATGATTTCAATCTGTTATTTGTATTTCTAGATTCGCAGAGTGTGTGCTGATGACACTGACACATTCAAATGCTATGCTGTGAACGAATATGGTAAAGCTGTCTGCACGACAACATTAACTGTGCATGATGGTAAGAGTTATACATTTCGAAACTGGACACAGAATATTTGTTTTGACTGTGCATGTGAGCAACTCACGTCCTCACCTTTAAGTTGTTTATGTGTTTTTAATTACTTGATAAATGTGTATGCCAATGTGCTAAGTATCTTTGAGAACCTTGAAAAGTGCTATATAGATAAAAGGTTTTATTACTATTATAACAACAACAACAACAACATGTAGATTCCAAATAGTCAAATCTATGGTGTAACTGGAAAACAGAGAAACCTGAACTTAATGTGCCATTTTCAGCTTCAACAAATCCATCAGATTTCAGAAAATTGCTGAGGAAAAGGTAAGAAAAACAGATAAAGACTGTATGATATTAAAATACCTAACCAGACATGTCTTTACGCGTGTGTATTTTGTCATTGAGCCTTTTTTAAAAATATTTGTCTAATGTCTCTAGTAAAGTGGAGAGAGCAGATGGGGAAACTGATGAAAGATTCTGGGAAGCCATGCTGAAAGCTGACAGGAAAGACTATGAGCGCATCTGTAGTGAGTTTGGTGTAGACTTGCATTTGATTCTCAAAAAACTGGACGAGAAGAAGAAGGAGAGAATGCAAAATAAGTGTAAGGTATGAAATCTCTCAGCTCCCACACTAAATACATGATCTCTCGCTAGATCATTAGTATAGTTTTTTTAAAAAGCCATTCCATGACCGATTTGTTATTTCAGTGAAGACAAAGTCATGTTCATTCTGAATAGTGTGTGCTATGATAATAGCCTGATAGTTTGAAGGCAGTTCATCATTTAAAATTAACTGAACTGCATTTGAAATATTGACTCATGAGCAATTAACATCAATTTTTAATGCTCATTTTACATGATTAACTCATCTCTGACTCATCTCAATCAGATGTTTCCATCTCTTGTCACTATCAGACAGGTATAATTGTGTTACAAAAGATGCAAATGCTTCGTCAGAGCTGCAAATTGAGCATAAAGATGCACAATGAGACAGAATAAGTTGTTTCTTTTCATTACATGTACCCTCCACCATTTTATTGGAGTGTCTGAATTCTGAGTGTCAAATTTATGCTCTAAGCAGTGCTCTCAAACAGTCCCACGGTGATATGAAAACACAAGTACACAACAAGTACAGTGCTTTGCACTAGATGCAAAAATTACACATGTACAACTCTCCACCTGACAGTAGTGATGCAAAACGGTGTTAATAAGCATGTCAGTTGACAAGGGGGTAATGTCACACACCACTGTGTATGTCTAAAACTTATTTACTGACTTCAGAAGTGTTTACACATATATATATATATATATATATATATATATATTTTTTTTTTTTTTTTTATAAAATCAGAGCTATTCCTTGACATTTTAAAATCATCCACAATACACAAAATACCATTTTTTACCCATAGTCTGAATATGAACTTTTCATTTTGTCTGTAACTCCTCTGTATACATGGCAGGATGGTGTGATTCCCTATCATGAAGACACAACAGAGAAACACAGTTTTAAAAGTGTTGAGAGGATGAAGGATTTCAGTATTAAGGGCCAGATTCAAAAGGACACAGAGCTGAATCAGATGGATGTCGAAAGGGTCCACCTCCTCCACACAGGGCTGAATGAGACAGATGATGAAGAAGTCAACCTCCTCCCTACAGAGATTAAATGTAGGTTCATTGAAAGAAAATGGGATTTAAAGTAAAAAAAAAAAAAAAAATCTGAATTACCCATCAAGTGTGTCCAATCTCTGACAATACTCATCACAGTTCCTTTACAGTAAATATCAAATGAGAAAGATGTCTGAAGATTGTTTTAAATTGTAGATTTATCTGATCCAAGGTGATACACACACTGTGTGGTGGGTTTAACAATGCACAATATACCTAATATTTAACTTTTTTGTACATGACTTTCTTTGTTTTGTTTTTTTTCTACAGTGTCAAATGTGGACTTTGTTATCAAAATTCAGGAGATTAAAGCACAAGAAAGAGAGGACGCCCTCTTTGAGTGTGTCTTGACACACCCACTACCCAGGATCACATGGATGGGCAAGGGCAGCACTCTGGAGGATGGAGAAAAATACAGCATAACCGTGTCAGACCATAAACTAATCCATAGACTGTTGATCAGAAACTGCAAGCAGTTGGACAAAGGCATCTATTCAGCTGTGGCTGGCATTACATCCTGCAGTGCCTGGTTGGTTGTGGAAGGTACACTTTACAGTTCCACAATTTCCATAATCATTATTTTCACAAATAAATGTATGTAATGAGTCATGCATCTTGTATTTCATAAACTATAAGATGAGGGTGACCCCACATCTGCTGGTAAGAAGAAGCCTCGTAAAACTACTTCGGCCAGTGGAGCACAGATCGAACTTGAGAAAGTGGCCAAACAGCAACAAATAAAATACCGAGAGGAGATGGAGATGATTTTAGCAGTCGTAAAAACAAAGCACGAAGCAGGAGAACTCAAAGGAGAAAAGACATTAACCACTGGTGGAAGAGCTGGTGAAATAACTGCAGTCACCGGACTGGGTGAAAATGCTGGAGCAGTGAAGGATGAGCCTGATGCCAGTGTCCTGTCTAAGCCAACAGAGAGCAAAGAGAAAGCAAAGCTTAAAAACTCAAGAGGAGATGGCACAGTTTCAAAATTAGATGTTTCAGGGTGTGTAACAAAAACAGAAGTGCAAGTGATAGCAGATGACTCCAAGAACAAGAAACACACCAAATCTGGACAAGTGGATTTTGACAAGGTAACAGGTAAAGTCGATCTATGCCTAACAATGCATTTCAACCATCAGCACTTCAGTGAGTAGTCAGTGGTGGTTAAAATATGTGTTTATGATCAAAACATGAGTCAAAACAGACTTGCTGCTTCTTAACATCAGTTAATATTTAGTTATTTCAAAAGAGGAAGAAAGTGGATTGCCTTTCACTTCCCTGGATGTCAGCTATAAAGCACTAAAGTTCTTTGACCTTTAGTGCTTGGATTACATTGTAATCACCTAATGTGACGCCTTTAATGGCTTAAATGTAGAACTTTTAACATTAAAACATAACAACATAATATTGAATATAACCATTAAAATTACAGAGCAATGATGATAATCTAGTGTCACACTTAAATCGTTTCATTTTATTGTGGTGGATATGCAGAGAAAATGTCAGACCCACCAAGTAATGTGGACATAAATATATTATTTACAGAAGTGGTGGAGGTAGATGACATTGGTGTGAGCTGGGGCTGTCACTTTCTAACTTTTTAAGTCAAGACTGAACAAATTTGTACCGGCTTGCAATTTGTTTTAACTAATTTGAATGCTATCCACATAACACATATTCCACAACAAACCTGATCTACATTTCTCAGTGATAATTAACAGTACCGAGTATCTCCAGCCAAAATAAGTCCACCGGTGGATATAATGCAATATATTTCAAGCTGAAGTCTTTTTTTTATTGTAACGGACATACGATAGATGCAAATTCAGGAGGACATTCTGAGGAAAATGAGGACTTGAGTGGATCAGCCAATAATTCCAGATACATAAAGCATGATCAAAAGACAGAGGACGGCGTAATTGGTAAGACACAACATGTAGAAAATGTACTGCTCTTAATATCCATATTGATGTAAATGGTCCATTTCTTTGTGATTGACACCACTTTTTGAAATGTGTTGTTGCTCAGTTAAGATCCATACTTAGTTTCTGAACAGTATTTAATCTTTCTATTGTGTGTCTGTGCAGATTCCGATGGCAAAAGTATTGATGTAGAGTTAAACCACATTCAAATATTTGCCCCAAGTCAAAATGAAGTGACTGATGGTGATGGAAATAAAAATTTCACCGGGTCTGTCAGGCGCTCAAGGCACACAAGGAACGTCCAAAGGAAAGATAATACATCTGGTAAGAAACAACAGGGATTATTAGTGTATTTTCTGCATGGAAGAGATTACAGTAGTAGATTTGACAACTGATTAGTCATGCCTGTATCAGATATCCTGCATAGTACTGACAGAAGAAACAAAAGAAACGTTTTTATTGCTGCAGTGATTTTCCCATTTCTGTGCAATGTACAACAATGACAATTACATACAGTATGTCTGTCTAAAGACAGCATATGTTAAAAAAAAAAAAAAAAACCAATAGGCTATTTTACTGGCTCAAACCAAGAAAATAAGAGAAATAAACTATTTACTTTGCTGGTTCTCAAAAACATTCAAGGTGCAATAGGCTGAGTGACCATCTGGAACACAACTAATGGCACTATTTTCTCTTTCATTAGCATAATATTGTTTTAAAGGCTGGAAAAATTCACCCCACTGGTGAAGAAAGTCTGCTTTGTTTTAATAATAAATGAGTAAAGTACCATGACAAAATAAAAAGAGCTGGCAAAGCTGTATATGAATCTTAGTTTGGGTGAGAACTAAGCTAGACTGAAATAGTGTTTGGAATTTACTGAAACTCCACTGTGTAAATCAAAGTGTGCATTACCTAAATTTCTGTGGCTCTAACACAGATCCAAATGAATCAGCAAGTAACAATGAAGCAAGGGACCGTGAAGCAAGGGACAGTGAAGGAAATGAGGACTCTACTGTCCAGGTCACAAGTTGTTCAAAGCAAAGCCAGCAGCCACAGGAAGCAGTCAATGGTAAGAGACCACAAATTACTGCATGGTGATGTAATATGGATTAATGACCGGAAGGATCCTTTGCTACCACAACTTGTTATTTTATGTGTGGGAAGCAAGGTAGTCAGTTCTAAACTTATTTATTACTCTAAACTATATACTTGCTGTGTATCAGCAGAAATAGTTGTTCGTCTGCTTTCAAGAATGTTTTTATTTCATGTTGGATAAGTGATCTAATTTTAGATTAATTAGTACAACATATTGTATAGCCCTTAATATAAATATGGCTTGTGTTGAAACAAAATTTTAATAACTGTGTGTGTGAAGCTATGGGTTGATATTTTTATTTTTAAAAAAGGTGAAAGCACATGTCCTAAAGACTGCAGTGACTGTAACGAGACTGAAGGTGCCACTGGCTCTGCCACACATACAAGGCATAAAAGGCAAGACCCACCGATAGAAGATTTGGTGGTGATTGGTAAGTAAAGTGTCTCAACTGAATGACAGCAACACACTGGCCAATCCTTTCAGTGCCACTTGAAAAATACTAAATGATGGTGCTATAGTAATCCCAAACTGCTGTGTTGCAGTTGTTTGTAAGCTCCTGTCGATTTCTAAGTAACTGATGTTACTGTTGTCACTAAATATACATTATATGCAAATGTAGCTTCTTATTCCTAACTGATCATTACAATTTTTAACATGCAGTCTTAGAACAGTGACTTCAACTCCATATTCATAGGAACAGTACATTTTTATACAACATATACTTTTATATAATGCAGGGGTGGGTGAAAATAAAAATTCATATTCACTTCCTTACGTCCTACAATAATGAATCGATTCACAAATGGCAAAAATCAATGTGTGTAATAATATTAGGTAATAACATTACAAAACAAACAAAACAAGAAAAGCGGAGCTCAACTGCTAGGGCACAGCACCCAGATGGGGTGCAGTGCAAAAACATTGAAGAAATCTTGTTGTTCATCTTCAAAAAAGGCAAGCATTTGGGTGCATTATGGATCTAATGACCTAATAATTAGCTTTTCAAGACAAAGGTCAAGTATTTTCTCAGCACGCAATACCCCATCATCTACAGACCGATGTAATCAGAGCACTTTACAAAACTCTAACCAACTCTGGTGAGGCCAAGAAAATAACTCGGTCCATAGTCTGTTTCACTTCAAAATCCCTGCGCCCATGGAGCGTTTCGGATAATGATAGCTTTCTCCGGTAACATGGCAGTAGAGAGGCTGTTCCTCACTGCTTGTTTAGCACACAGTCCACTGGAGTCAAATTGTGCCTCTCTTTCTTGTTACTGAATCAAGAATTGTTTTGAATTAAGCATGAATTCTGAATCGAACCATGACACACACCAAGCACCACAACAGAACTGAATCATGCTGCATGTTGAACATAAACTTACTTTGGCAATTTCTATACTTTCCTCGATGAATGAGAAGGAATCTGGGAGAAAGACTGTTCAACATTATTATAATAATTCAAATGATCAAGTTAGCAGCATTACAACAAAGCAATAATGATTCCATTTAGTGATAGGTCACAAAAAACATCCCCTCCACTGCAATCAATTCCACATTTAGTAATGATATTTTTCATCAGTCAACACCTATTTATTCACAACTATCCCTGCATGTTGTTTATCAAGTTGCTCTGCATGCCATGTTGCTATGCTATTTTGTCACGACAGGGAGGTTCTCCGGGAGCTGAACTACACTGAAAGCCAAATTGTTTTGTCATTTTCATTTGCTATTTGAAATGAGTGTTCCTGACAGGTCTGCAATTGGCCAGAGAGGGAGAGTCAATTTTCTGTTAACAAAACAATACACATTGAATAAGAAAACCTTGGAGGTATAAAACCTAATAAAAAGGCAAGGCATCAACATAAAATGTTTGGAAAATATCTCAGCACATGTAAGAGCTGAAGGGAATGGAAAAAAATTCCTTCGAGACAGAAACTATCTGGAAAAAAACCACCAAAAAAAAAAAAAAAAACATGAATTGTGAAGAATTTTAGAAAACACCACAAAAATGATAAGCTCAACCATTAGCTATTTCTATTCTTATCAATCTGTTATAGTGCCTAACAGTTCACTGTTGTCTCTGTTAGATCCAGAAGTCCAATTCATATGTGGATTGTGTGATGTCAATGCTATCATCAATGAGACAGCTGAATTAACATGCAAGCTCAGCAGGGAAGACTGTGAAGGAGCTTGGTTCAGAGACGGCAAAAAGGTTAGTCATACTAGACAAACTCATCATTACTGTGTCAGTATCCATCAAGAAAGCATGGCCTAGGGGTCTAAAGTCACTTTGGTTCATTGCTTTAAATTAAATTGTTTAGTCCACACTAAAGTTTGATTGACAGCTGTCACACCAAACAAAACGAATGAAGTAAAATGCAAAAAACACACTAGTGTTTGTTTGAACTGAACCAAAAAGGTTACATGTGACAGCACCTTAAGACATACCTTTCACCATGTAGTAGCAATGTCCCTGGTTTGAATCCAGAATATCAGTCCCCACTGTCCCTGCTCACATTTCTTGTCCACCTCTCTCCTGTCCACTCTCAGAAATAAAAAAGGCAAATAACCCAAAAAGTTATTTAAAAAAAAAAAAAAAAAAAAAAAAAAAAAAAAATACACAAAGTGCTTCATTTTCTTGAAGAGAAATCTGTTGCCAGGGGAAATAACCACAGGTTTTATACAGAATGTGCTCATCCGTGATGTACCTCAAATATCTGGCAGATGTGTAGATACTCTGGGTCTGTGGGACAACACAGCTGGACACAAAGCCCTTTGGATGATGCAGTGTTTCTGACTTGAATGACTAATTAACTCGCAAATACCATTGCTCGATTTGCTTATTTGCATCTGCCTGCTCCCTTTCCTATCAGATATCGCCAGATGACAATTTCACTATCACTAAAGATGGTGCAATCCATAGATTAGCCATAATAAGGTGCACTGAAGAGCACTCTGGGAAATATCGTTTTGAAGCAGATGGTCGTAAAACAGAGGCGATGATCAACGTCAAAGGTTTGAAAGTTCATGATAAGAATAATATTTGATACAGTATTAAGTGTAAAATGAAATTTCTGTATTATATTCTCTACTATACTTACAGCCACAGGTCAGAAAATGTTAGCATGTAATCAGATAACGGCTAAATACCATTTCAATACCTTTTTTTTTAAGATCCCCCTAGGTTTGACCCTGAAGATCTCAGTGCATTCACTGAACCTGTTACAGTTAAAGTTGGGCACAACGCCATCTTTAAACTGCATTTTGTTGGCCATGAACCCATAAAGATTCAGTGGTACAGAGAGGGAGAAGAACTCCACGATGACAGCAACACACGGATAGAGAAATCTGCAAATCACAGCCGCTTGCTCCTTAGCAGGTGCCAGAGGAAGGACACAGGAGAGATCAAGATCAAGCTCAAGAATGAACACGGATTCACTGAGGCAATTTCACAGCTAATTGTGCTTGGTGAGTGAATGAACGACAATGCAGAATTTAACAGTAAGATATTTCTCGCCCAGAGATTTTTTTTTCCTCAAGCTCTACAGCTACAAAAAATATTACTATATAAACACAGCAATAAAAATGCCAGACCATTTCAAATGAAATCATTTACTCTCCATCCAACTCCTTCAAGAAAATTCTTATCTTTATAGATGCCAAAGGATGTGAATTGTGCAGTAAGCTGCATAGTAATATGTACTTTGGTGTTTTAAGATCTCAAGAAAACACAAGCACACACAGGTCTGCTTCAATGTTTCATAGCTCATCCACAATATGTTATAAATCAGGCCAATCTTTTCTCTATCAGGTAAAAAGGGTGCTATATTTCAGTGAGCCCATCCGTGCTTGGACGTATTTAGGTATGCTCTCCAACTACCATATTACTAACAGGAAAATCAAGATTGTTCTTTTGTTCTACTTGAAGCAGAATCACAAGCTGTGATAACTTGACAGTTTAAAGGTGTGTTTTAGAAATGCAATTCAGAGCTTGGCAAAAAGTAAATAGGTTCAAACTACACCTGCCATCACTACCAGCATTACAAATGTCAAATCTTACTTTAATCATCTCTCAATAAAAATATTGTTTCCCTACAATAAATGCAGAATTTGCTTTCTCAAATATGAGAAGTTTTAAAGCTATTTCAAACTTTAATAACACATTTTATTGATGTTTCAGACAAACCCACTTCACCCCTGGGTCCTGCAGAAGTAACAGAGAGCTCAGCTACATGTATTGAATTTAGGTGGAGGCCTCCAAAGAATGATGGTGGCTCACCAGTGATAAACTACATAATAGAGCGTCAGCAAGTGGGACGAAACACCTGGAAGAAAATAGGTGAAATCCCAGGTGTGCCCAGTTACCGGGATACAGACGTGGACCGTGGCCGGAAATATTGTTACCGTATCCGAGCAGTGACTGTGGAGGGTACAAGTGAAGTGATGGAGACTGATGACATGCAAGCTGGCACCCTAGGTGAGCCAAATTGGTACTTCGTCTGTAATGTCAGTTTGTCTCAGCCACTAATCCATAACCCTATCAGACAGAGATCTAATAGAGGATGAACTATAACCACTGAGCTTTCGCTTTCATGTCAGCTAAATATACATTGCTTTTAAATGTCACAAGAGCATCAAACTGTATAAAATATGACGGTAAAAGAAACCATTTAGAATATTAACCAATAATAAATGTACCCACAATACCAAACTCTGATAGCCATGAACCTGACAATGACAAATCACGATGCAAAAAAAGGCAAACACTATACTGCAGCAAAAACTGCAACCAATGCCACTGTCCCTGGTACCATTTAGAAAACTTGCAAGTCAAAACCCCAAACAAACTGAGATACAACCGAAAAATCTTATTTTCCTCTTCCTCATCTTTATCATCATCATCTCTCAATCTGACACAGAGAGAAAGTCTCACAATTTATGATGGCAAAACAGCCAACTAATAGAAAGCCAGCAGAAAAGTCACAAGTTTAAATGGACATAAGCATAGGTTCAGTAGGGCACGGCAGCCCACAAAACAAATAAAACAACACAAGCACAAAGCAAACAAAAATGAGTTGAACTTACTATTTGAAGGTCTGCTTGAAAAAGAAGTACATGCAGCAGGTCAGGAGTCAGTGTGTTGTAATAGTTTTCCATAAAGGCCTTCAGTCTTTCCAGTCTTTAAGACTCCACAGAAATGTTGGCACCCGTTGAAAGTTGTCCTTTTGATGTCCTTGAAGTCTGAAAAAGTCCCCTCCAAAGTCATGATCCAGTTTTTTCTCCACAAGCTGTTGCTGTTGGAAAACAGAAGCATTATGTTTGGAAAGCATAAATCTATTGCTCCTGGAGAAGCCACACAACCAGTCTTTAATCCTTCACCAGTCTGACTGCAGATTTACTTGCAGAGGTTTGGGCCTCCCCTTCTCCAATGCATTTTTCCCTTTATAATCATGTGCTCAAAACTTCTTCTTATTTATTTTACATTTAACTGCAGAATCTATCTATTTATCATACACCACAGGGATCAATTATGAACAACACCAAAAATTCACACCAGCTGATGGAGTGTGATGCACTGATGTATTAATTAACAATATTCCTATAGTTACTAAAGGTAAGCATTGTAATTACATCGGCTTGCATAACTGCTATCAAATTAGCTGATTTGTCTAAGCTGTCCCTATCAATTCAATTTGCTTACTTTTGTTGGCTTGTGAAGAACTGCAGTAAATGGACTCTAGCATGCTACAAAATACAACATGCTAATATCTTAAATCCAGCTAAGTTACATAATGCAAGCTAACATTTTGTTTGCACAGATAAACATTGCCAACAAAAATTTGCACGCTCATATTTTTTGTCATTTTGGTTATGACTTAACAATTCAGACCCTAACATAAAACATATGCTAACAAACTAGGATAGTAAAGACATGGGTGGAACTAGCTAGCTGTGCCTTTCGTGGCACATTTATATTTGGGACTTTAGTGCTAGCTTTGAGGAAAGGGAAACCTAGCTAATTAATCAAACCAGACCTTGAGAACCGCACACACATTTGACACCTCACCTGTTCTGAAGACATTTCATTTTGACAGGTGCAGAAAACCATCCGTCTGCTGTTCGGTAAAAGAATATATTTTAAGGGGTCCTTCCCCAAGTTGTAACTCTGATCCAAAACCCAACCGGAAGAGTTTGTATCAGACTAGTGTGATCCTAAAATGGAGCACAAAACACAGGTGTGCTAATTAGGGCTTGGCCTGGGTCAAGGACAAGACCCGCCTATTTTTGTTACCTTCATCAAATTCAATTTAATGCTGATTTTACACACACACACACACACACACACACACACACACACACACACACACACACACACACACACACACACGCATAGAAAACATGTTAATATCTTAGAGATAAGATTAAAAATTACAATTAATTGGTTTCTGGGGGATGCGTTATAATCCTTACAGTCTTTTAATGTGTCATGTGTCATGGTAATGTGTAATTATTGCTGATCTTTTTAACCCTCACAAGATTTGTAATAATCGTGACACTGAATGACATTTTAATCTGTGTCTAATGTAGAGGAAATGGACAAAATATGAAGTTGTATTACACTTTTTTATGCTTGAAACCCCCTTCAATAAACAAAATATCAGAATAGAAATATCAGCAGAGACTTTCAGATGAATTTTTGAAACCTTTATTCAATTAGTGAAAAACACATAAAAATTTCAGTGCGTTTTGTCCCATCTAGACCACAGCTGACCATCTGTATGAAACAGACCTATTCGATCATCAGATTTAGTGTCATTGCTGCCCCCTGCTGTGCATTATAAACCTACTCTGAATGCTGCTGGTCTATGCTAAGTTGCATTCAGAAAGTATTCAGACCAATTCAGTTTTTTCACATTTTGTCAAGTTGCAGCCTAATTGTTTTTTCCCTCACCAATCTACACTCGATACCCGATCATGACAAAGTAAAAACTGAATTTTAGATATTATGTATTATGTTTTTAAAAAGGAAACACTGAGACCTCAGACCCTTTGCTATTACACTTGAAATTACTTCAGTTTCCTCCCATTTCTCTTAATCATCTTTGAGATGTTTCAACACTTTGATTGGAGTCCACCTTTGGTAAATTCAACTGACTGGACATGATTTGGAAATGTACACACCTGTCTGTGAGGGCTCATTGGCTCATCAGAGAACTGCCTGCAGAGCTCAGAGACAGGATTGGTCTCTCATTCAACAATACAGCATTGCTTCTGGTCTTAAACTACAGTGCGCAAGAAAAGTTCAGGCTTTCCACCTACAAACTTAACTAGCAGAATGGTCTGTTTTTTCTGCATTCTTCAGCTTTTCCTGGCCCTCCAGCTCCCCCAGAGGTGAGCAGCGCCTATGACGACTGCATTAACCTTTCCTGGGCTCCCCCAAGTAAAACAGGAGGTTCACGTATCCTGGGCTATATTTTGGAGAGACGAAAAAAGGGGAGTAATCTCTGGACTGTTGTCAATGCCATGGATGAGCCAATAAAAGGTCTGCATTTTTATTTTACATTCATTCAGACTGCCAGCATTGTAGACTGCAACAGTGATGTTTTGTTTTTGCTCTTTCTTTAAAATCACCTCCAGAGAAAAAATATGCAGTGAAGGATGTTGTGGCAGGTATGGCATATGAATTCAGAGTTACTGCCATAAACCTCTCAGGAGCTGGTGAATTCAGTGACCCCTCAGAGTTTGTTTTTGCGCGGGATCCCAAGAGTAAGTGTTGCTACTGTTTTTCGTGCTACATTCAAGTAGCTCTTTAGTAGCTTTTATTAATTCTTTACAATGCCTATATATTAATATATATTTCTATTGATTTTAAAACCCCATCTCATATATTGTACACTGTAAATAAAAAATATTTTATATTTGGCCTGGAATGACTTTTAATTTTCATGGCATTTGTGATGTGATGTTTATCCCAGAGCCTCCTGGTAAAGTTACAGGCCTGAAGCTCACAGAAACTTCTTACACCCACTTGGTCCTGACTTGGACGAAACCTGAGGACAAACCAGGGGTACAGGATGAAGCAAAGGGATATTTTGTTGAAATTCGGCAGGCAGATTGTATTGACTGGTCCCGCTGTAACAGCACTCCCATTATTATGACGTCCTTCAGTGTGAAAGGCCTTAAGTCCATGAACATGTACTGGGTGAGAGTGATTGCGACTAATGATGGAGGAGAGAGCGCACCTGAGGAGCTGGCCAACTATGTCCTTGCTATGCCCTCACCTGGTATGTTAAGTCTTTCATAATTTGGGGTTTAAAAATGAACTGTTCACAATCCATTCTACCTTTGTACATTGTACATTTCTCTTTTCCTATGTATTTTTAGCTTACTATGCTTAAACACCTCCTAAAGTTAAATATTGTCCAATGCAATTTGTCTTGTTTTTGTTCGTTATTTCAGTGAGGCCAAAGTTCACAAACCACAGGATAAAGAGTTTTATGGTGGTGAGGGCAGGAAACTCTGTCAGGATCACAGTAAATTTTGAGGTGAGATTTATACTTTCGCTTTACTGTTGGTACAAACCATGCAAAACTTAACAGGGGGGAAAAAGGATCCTATATTCAAGATATTACTCGTGCACTTTTCACCAGGCCTCCCCACGGCCAGATATTATGTGGCTAAAGGACAATGTGCCAGTGACAAAGCAAGCTACAATAAGTAACTCTGATGGCTCATCCCAGCTGCTGATCCCCTCCTCTGAGCGCTCTGATTCTGGCATCTACTCTATTCTGGTGAAAAATCTTGCAGGTCAAGAGACATTCAGTACAGAGGTCAGGGTCACAGGTAATACAATAGATCTTTTTTGTCTTTAGTTACATACATTTCAAAGACATTGGGTAATGAATCTGAAGCTGGTAAAAACTGACTTGTGTTTACAGATGATCCAAAGCCTCCTGGACTGGTAGAACTGGAGGAAAACGTGCCTGGCACAGTGACAGTGATCTGGGAACCTTCTCCTGATGAGAAGCGTGATGACCACCTCCACTACACAGTGTCCAAACTGGACTCTACTAAACGTACATGGACCACAGTGGCTGACAGGCTCTTCAATAATAAGTTCACAGTCTGCAATATCATGCACGGGAGGGAATACCATTTCAGGATCTATGCCAAAAATGACATTGGCATATCTGCACCCTCGGAGTCACCGACCTGGGGGATGGAGAAGAAGAAAGGTGTGTTTGTACATCTCAAACATTCTCAAAGGCCACATATTCACTTCTTAGAAAAACATAATCTTACTGTATCTCCTCTATTGCAGAAAAGTTTGCGGTAAATGTACCGAATGGAAAGGACTGTGATTTGCGATGTGCTCCAACTTTCATTGTACCTCTGAAGCTTCACACTGCACCCAAAGGCTATGAATGCTATATGAGCTGTGCAGTGAAGGGAAATCCCAAACCTCGTATCACGTGGTATCGAAATCACATCAGTCTCAACACTAATACCAACTATTACATCTCCAACACCTTCGGAGTTTGCTCCATGTTAATCCTCCACGTGGGCCCCAAAGACATGGGAGACTACACCATCACTGCAGAGAACGCCCTGGGACGGGCTGAATGCTCCACCGTCCTCAGCGTCAGAGGTGAGAAACAAACACACCTGCATTTTAAGGATGGGTGAGAAAAAAAGCATACAAATGATGTTAAATCATTTTTTCTCTATTCCATATAGAGTGAAGAAATTAAGGACACCACAATATGTGCAGCATTTATTTTAAAGCTTAGATTTCTCATGCAGGATGTTTGAATTGAAGTGGTTGTGCTGCTTGGATGTAATTTGCCATTTGCAATAAGAAAATAAATGATCTGAGACTGCTACTGAAATGAAAAAATAAAATTATATCACAAATAAAACATTGCATTTGTGCATGGTTTGAAAATTGTTCATTCTGTCAAGCAGAATAAAAACAGACAACAGAAATAGAATAGATGTAAGATGGAAAAATAAAATACACATACATACAAACCGAAGAAAATAAAACAAGAGACACTGAAAATGAACTGAGGAATACAGCACCAACAAGAAAGAAAGAAAGACAGAATCATATAGATTAAGGGGAGATTTAACATGAGCGCGAATCTATCTTAACATTCAGCTCCAAATCCCCTAAACTGAGGGAAGATGTTGACATTAAAAGCTGAAGGTGACCTTTAACAGAAATCTGCCCTTTGCTAAAGTCTGTGCATGCCACTGAATATCACAGTCTGATAGCCACATTTTAAAAAGAGGGCTTGCACCATAAAATTAAAGAGGGGGAAACTATCAGGTTCATTAATTCTCTAACAGCCATGGGGTTTTCTTATAGCTCATTCATGTCACGTCACTGGAGTAGCCAGCGAGTGAAGTGTGAAACTGCTGCAAGGCCTCGGCTGCAGTAAAAAATAGCACACGGTAGCCCACCACGGGACGTGTAGTCTTTCCATTAGATGACAGTGGCGCACATGGTGGCGGAGGCTCAGCCACTCCCGGTGTCGGCCCGGCCCCTCTACTCCCCCTTGCTCTTCCTGAATGGACGAGCACTCAACCCACGGCTCACGCCTCCCTCTCTCATCTCCTGCTCTACCTCCTCATCAAGAAACTCGCTGCAGCCTCCCGGTACTATATCGTGCGGTGATTGAAACCAGGCCGATTTGTGCAGCGCCACTTAAAGGAACCATCTGAAGTGAATCAGCGCTGACACTACGGTCCAAGGCTTTGTGACCCACCGGCTCCTTGACTCTCACCTCTCTGCCTTGCTAGAACATTGTGTCCTTTGAGGGGGGAAGAATGACTGCCAAGCATCGGAAAGGGAAAAGCAACCACAAACATGAAGATAACTTTTTCAAAAATGAAGTTATTGAGTCTGAAGTTCGCTCGGGAGGGAATAACTACACTCTTCTGTTGGTTTTATTTCTGATGATTGTGATTGGGGGTGCGACCGGCGCATGGTTCTGTTTCCAGCAGCACCAAACTTTAACCTACTTAACAGACAATCTCATGGGCATGCAGATGAAGATAGTGAAACTACAGTCCTCCCACGAAGAAATGCGGCAGTCAAGTGGCAAGGTAAGGAATTAAGGTGATAAGTAGCCTTTCCTTGTGAGAATACGACACACCTGAGTTTACAGGCATGAGCAGCAGAACACGCCTCTGATCGTCTGCGTCCTGTTATGAATATTTAATAATTCTCATTTCCACGAGCCTATAATTCACAAACAACAATCACTCACAAAATAAAAAGAGGCCTCACCACATGCCAACGGTGCACGTTGCCAGTTACAAGTAAGGAAAGTTAAGAACTGCAGGCCTCTCTGATTTCAAAATGCCAAGAGCCTCTGGAGTGAATACAAAACGCTGCTATTTCTAACATCCTCACAGCTGCTGACGTTTGAAATGAGGATTATTGTTGACCTACTAATGCAGGGACTCGGACTTTATCACTGACTCAAATAAATCAAATCTAGTCAGTATCAAAGTTTCTGTGGAAAATGTGTGTATCCTGATACCAACCATGCAGAGGGTCCTGGTAAAATAATAATAAACAAGACAGTAGTGTGCCAAGGCTAAATTTAGTCAGATTATGATACTGAACACCAGTTCAGAGGTTGTTTACAGGCCATCTGAAAGACTAGGAGAACAGAGAGTGATGATTGTTTCATTTGTGTTCCTGAACTTACCCAATACGCCTAAATACTAGTGCAGGCATCCATAAAATTTGTGTGGTTGATTAAAGAAAAAGTCCCATTTCTAGTTTAATGAATTAGCACGAATTAATTGACCCTGTTATCTTACTGTCAACCGAGATCCATCGCAGCCTGTGGCTGAATTTTGAAGTTCATATTGTTCCAATTATTTTTAAGTTGCTGCAGGCGACTCTAAAGAAGTTTTAAAGAACAGGATTTTTATATAGTTTTTTTTAAATAGTTCTTAACCAAAACAAACCCACTCCTCTCACTTTCATTTGCTCATGCAACTCCACCTTCATTTCAGGCAAGCCACTGTAGCAAAACTTTACATGACAGCAGCTCTGCTAGCTCAGTCTTGTTAGGGAAATATTTCCTCTGAGCAATTAATAGTGTTTTTGTGACTCATAAACTTGCCACTGCAAAAATTTTAACACCTCATCATGAATGGTTTTCTGACCTGAGTTTAGATCCTGATGAACATGGTGGAGGAAAAAATAACTTACTGCCTTATGCAGCTTTACTCCATGGCAGTAGTGTAGTTTGTTCCCCCCCCCCCCCAATTTGAGAGGAGATAAGGTTTTACTGAGCTGTCCATGCATGTGAGGACCTGTCCAGATTGGTTGTTAAGGTTCAGATTTTGGTTTGGTCTGTGACAGAACAGATCTCCCTCCTCTGGGCGTCGGATTTATTGTCAGGAGTTGTGATGTAATGAGAATTTAAACTAATTTACTAATTTAACTAAAAGCAATGTATAGGTCCGGGTGCGTAACACTATTCTGTTTATTTTATGCACATTGACTCTAATGTGGTGGGAGCAATGTAGTATTTGTGAGTTAATTTCCATAAAAAAACAACCAAAAAAAACAGCATAAAACCATCCTTGACATCTTAGAATTTGGGTAAAACTATTTTTATAAATCATTTTCATAGTTTTGGATAGTCTCTCAGTTTGACTCAAAATCACTCCCGTGTGTCTCTGCAGCAGCACATCTCTGAGAGTCTGGAGACCCGCCTGAATGCCCTAGAGGAGTCTTATGCACTGGCCCAGAAAAAGGTGGGCATGGCCTTGGCTACAGCTGAGCAGCTCAAGACGTCTGACCTCCCCGCTCAGGTGCTGTCACTCCACACTGAGATGAAAGCCCGCCTGGCAGAGATGCAGCAAGCCACTGTGTCTCTGGAGCAACTGAGCCAGCTGCAGACCATGCTGAAGGGAAAGAGTGAGGAGTTTGAGGATGTCAGGGTTCAGGTGCACGATCTGGCCACACTGAGCACAGAACTATCTCAGAAGGTCGAAGACCTAACAGGGAACCTGGGAGATGCACAATCACAGCTGGAGGAGAGAGTTGGGCAGGTCGCCACGCTGAGCACCACCCTGGATGGAGAGGTTGCTGAAGTGCTCAGACTGAAGGAGCAACTGAACACCTATCATGCTCAGCTGGAGGCCAGCACACTGGAGATGGCTACTGTCAGGTAGGTTCTGGAAAAAAGCAGCAGCTTTTGGTGTAGTGGAGAAAATAGCTCACCTCCTCTGACCCATAACTTTATGTTGACTTTGTCAAATCCCTGTTGGCTGCGTCTGTCTGTGTCTCGGTGGTACTCCAGGCCAGTGTTGGTAGGCCTCATGTTCACATTGTGAGATTGCCCTGATCTGTATAAACATTTCTATTGTGTTGATGATATCTGGAGTTGAATGGTGTGTGTAAAATATTTTGTATGTAAAATCTACACTCTTTTAAGCTTATCTAAACATCATGGAAATGTGGTTCACAGGCTCTTGTTACACATGTCAGGTTTTAAGAAAGCAATGTTATGAAGTCAGTTGTGCCTTTTAACAATGAGCCTTCAGGAGCTACACAGTTAATACTATATTATCATTAATATCATATGACAAAGTTTATGTCCATACAGTTTAATAATCACAAAAAAATCATAATTTCAAACAGATATTTTGACTTAGAAACCCTCACCCTGAGTGTCCTGTCTTTCAGAGAGTTGCTTGAGAATGAGCAGTCCCAGCGGCTCCAGCAGGCCAATATGGAGGAGCAGCTCAATACGGTACGTCAGAGTCTGCAGGATCAGAACTCAGCAGCCCATAGTCTGCACTCTGAACTCAGGGCTCAGCTGAAGAACATACAGAGGCAGGTTACCCAGGTAACCAACACACAAGTCGATCAGAGTTAGCCTGCTAATCACTTAATTCATTTACTGTTACAGTGTTTTCATGTGAGACAACTGCTACAACTCATACAACTCTGTCAATCTTGTCAATGCTCAACATTTTTCTGTCATTTTTATTTATATTTTTTAATAAATGGAGCAAGGGAGCGAGATATGCAGCAAGGTGACATTTATTGGCTCTGATTGATAATTTCTTTCTCCAACCGGTTGAAATAGTATCAGTGGGCATCAGAGGTCTGTAACCAGACTGAATCAGATTTCTCTGATATAAAATAGACAGTTTAAGAGGCAATTTTGTATCACAAGATTATACATGTAGTGTATGGCAGAACATGCATTAACACACATACTGACAGCACACATGGTCTCTTACTATTTCTGTTCACTGTGTGCCCATAGGGAACCAAAATGAGACTTCCATCTCATTAACTCTAAGGAACTAATTGCCTGACATGAATTCTCTGAGAGACTCACTTCAACGCTTATACTCACATACTATAGATCATTGTTGTGTGATTGTTCTCTCACCTCATCTAGCTAGACACCTGGATAGCCATGTAGCGGAACCAATAAACTGTCCACACTTTGGTCTGTTATGGTCTAATGTATTTCATTGCTTTCCTTGGCTTAGGTGGTGGGTGAAGTGCAACCTCCTGCTGATCCTGTGGAAGAAGCAGTTAAAGAAACAGCTCCCGCAGCTCCAGACGAGGCAGCTGCAACAACTGAAGAAGAAGAACTTGCTATAGATGTGGAAGCAGAGGCAGATGAGCAAGATGAAGTGCCTGTTGAGCAGGAGGAGACAGAAGAGGCCGCTCCCGTAGAGGAGCTGGAGGCAGTAAAGCAGGAGGAGACAGATCAAGATGACTTGGTTACCTTATCGGAAAAGGAGGAAGTGGAGATTACGCAGACAGAAGAGGAGGAACAAAGCGTAGAAGAGCAGATTGTTGAGGAGGAGGACTCAGAAGAAGTTCAGGAGGAGTTATTGGTCGAGGAGGAGAGCCACAAAGAAGAAGAAAGAGAAGAAGAGGAGGTGTCAGAAACAGAGGAGGCAGTAGAGGAGGAAAACAAGGAAGGGGAGATGGCATCTGAAGGCGAGAAGGGACTGGAGGAGATAATGAATGCAGAGGAAGAAGCAGCAGAGAGGGAGGAAGAAGAGCAGGATGTAGCAGCTGAAGAGGAAGCAGATGAGGAAGAGGAGCCATTAGAAAATGATGCTTTTCTAGAGGATGAATGTAAGTGATAAATAATGGCTTGATTAACACCTCTGCGCTTGATAAAATGAAACCAGAAATTGTCATCTCTCCTAATATTTTATGTTTTATGTTTTACAGAGTTCTTTCTTTTTCTTTTTTTTTGCACCGGACATACCCAACCAAGAAGAATGGGAACTTTCTCAGTCACTGTCTACAATAGGACAAATGCTGTAGGAAGGCATTATTGATTGCTGTTGTATAGGTACAGTATTCATTATGTGGTTGCTCTTTGAAAGGCAGACAGAAAAATTCAGTCACTATGCTGGAGCTGAAACATGAACCTCAAAATATGAGATGGCTGTTAAAGTTTGAAAGTGAGTAAATCAGGATTTACCTGCCAATAACAACCTCAAAAGCCTTAATCCATAAACGCATGACTGTCTTTCTACAGAGCATTTTCCACTCTTCATAAATTGCAAGTTTTTCTTTTTTTTCTTTTTTTTTGTTAAGGTTAGATTTTGTGCAAAACTGAAAAACTAAAAGCCAATGAGATAACAAGAAGCCATTGCATAAACTGTTCATCAGTGCACTTGAAGCCATAAGTAATGCCTGTCTTGGTGACATTAAAATATGTTCCTTGTTGTCACTTCCTGAAATTTATCCTGAGA
This sequence comes from Seriola lalandi dorsalis, assembly GCF_002814215.2. Taxonomy (NCBI): domain Eukaryota; kingdom Metazoa; phylum Chordata; class Actinopteri; order Carangiformes; family Carangidae; genus Seriola; species Seriola lalandi. The sequence continues at coordinate 322,839 of NW_019524850.1, read as the reverse complement.
CAATATTGTAAAAGATAAAAACAGATGTGGAGAGTAAGTTATTGTATCCCAGTTTTTTATACTGGCAAAACAGCCGACTAAAGAACTAGCGGGAAAAAAAACCATCTTTGATAAGATAAACAAGAACAATTCCTAAATGTATTAAAGTATAGAATAAATAGGATAGGTTTTTTTACTTTATAAAGTACGTCTGTGGTTCAACACTTAAAAACAGAAGGTTCTCACAATATAGTTTGGCTCATTGTCTTTTTTGCACTTTTTAAATTGATCACAATTCCAGCCAGACAGAACACACCTGCAGTATTGTCAGATACAGTGGAGTCTAAAAAGCTTGAGCCCTCTACCAAAAACTGTTTGGTTTCATCAGCATCGTTATATTGCTCTAATATTCTTTATTAAAAAATTCATTATGTCGCTAGTTCAGACCATTTAGTGCTGTTGTGGGTCTTTAACATGCAACCACAGATATTCTATGCATTAACTTTGGGGGGGGGGGCACTTGTTTGTAACAATCAGAAGAGCTTAATGACGCACCTCAGGGACAAATTGTTCTCTAGCTGGATTGAAAACTATCAGTGACTAAATGCAGCTAAATAGTATATTTCTAGAGTTGTGGTAATGCGTACACTGAGGGAGATTTTCACACCAGTCCTCAGGAGACTACACCAACTAAAGCTCAATATAATGTAACAAACTAACATGTTCAGTCAAAAACCAGTTGTAGTAGTTGTAGCATTTGCCTGACCACATCTTGACATCAATGACATCTTTGTTAAAACAGCATCAAAATTGTATTGTTGAAAACCAGACGTCTTGATTAGATGAATCAGAGTTGTAACGTGTTTACATTTGTAAATGGAAAGCTTTTGTGAGGGACAGTTACATGAGAGGTTAGTGTGACAGTTCATAAAACCGGAGTCAGTGGAGGAAAGTGCAGGTGTGGGGGTGTGAACTCACACAGGTTCAGCTGCACATGAGCCAAACAGAAGGACTACTTCACCCTGCAGATCCATGTCAGACTTCATGGCTTGAAGTTCGAAGCAATACCAGGACTTTCTGAAGTTAGAAAGGAGCTGCAGGGCTTCTCTTCCACAGTCCCCTGATCTCAACCCTGCTGAACATTAAAAACATAAAAACATACAGCCACGTCACAAGACTTTCTGTGAGAAGACAACTGGAATAATGTGAATCCTCCTGAAAAAAAGAAGAAAAAAAAAAAAAATCAAATCACTGCTGGAGTGCAAGCTGTGTCAAACATTAGACATATCAAATATTATTTTATAGAATTACCAAATTACCTCTTTAGACACATGACAAAGTTTATCTAGTCACACAAATGTGAAATTAGTTTCTGATAAGGGGTTAAACAGAGTTCTTGGTAGTATAGACTTTTGGACACCACTGTATTTTTTTACAACTGATATTCACTTTTACAAAATGCACTCTTTTGCCAAGGCTTTGGTTACTGTCAGTATGACACTTCCCTCGTTGTCATGTTTTTAAAATAAACCCTCATTCTTTCACTTTTGCATACTGTGATTTTGTGCTGTTGTGTCACATTGAATACGGTTGTCATGCAGAATCTGTATTGGCTATGCTTTCTTAATACTGTGATACTTAAATATTGTAGTGGGATGTACATCTGTGTGGTTTTTAGCATCAAGCCCACATCCTGCTGGAGTCCACATATTGTATGAGCGAGCTTTCAACATTTAAAAGAGTTATTTATACTGTAGCATCCTTAACCTCCCATTGTCACCTAACTCTGGCGATATTCTATATTTCTTCTTATTGTTTTGTTATTATCTACAAAACCCATGGACATAACAAAACCAGCAATTAACTGATCCGATTAACAAGTTTTGTCTGAGTAGCCAAAGCCTGATGCAGCTTATTACTTTGAATCATAGAGCTCGATTGTTGTCCATGAACACGTCAATGAGTCGCACTGTTGCACTGGCTGACATTGTGATTAACATGAACTCCATAGCTGCAAATAGTTCCCAAGACATGCACAGTTTACTATAGTTTGCTGAAATTTTAAAATTATATATGTTCATGACCATTTTTTTTTTAAGATTTACATCTTCAGTGGGAACGGATAGCCTTGAGGTTGAGATCAAACACATTACTGGTTTATTTTTTTTTCCATGGTATTTGTTGACAATAACAAAACAATAATCATCTTTGGGGTCACACCTATGCAATGTTTAAAAATGTTGGATTTGCCCTGTAATAATGCGCTTCACTGGTGGAAAGTAACAAAATACATTTCCTCAAGTAATGTACAGTTTTGAGTTTACTCAGGCCTAATATTTAATTCTATGCTACTTTATACCTAGACTCCAATGAAATTCAGAGGAAAATATTGTTTTGACTCCACTATATTGTATGACGTATGTACTGTAGTCACTAGTTACTTTGCAGATTAAGACGTTAGATGGAAAACATTAAATATGATCCATTGTTATAGTATAAAGTAGAACCCCCACCAAAACCAGCTATAATAGTAAAAATAGTCATACACATTTATATGTCGATAATGACAATAATTATACAATAATTTAATATATAATAATAAAAGATCTCTGACCAAGGCCATTGTAATGCATAATACATTCTTTTACTTTTGTCAATTTAAGTGTATTTTGATGATCATGTCACTATTACATAGTTTGTCCACCAAAGAGGAACAAGTTCATTTTTCAAGTGTAAAATCACCTCCTCAACTCATATCTTGATGATAATGTCACTGGGTCTTTAGCAGCAGTAAAGTTTTGCAGTAGCTGCAGCAGTTAGCAGCACATAGTGTATCATACGAGTCACAATTCTTTCGGCTACGAGCAGCAGTCGGAGTTCAGCAGTATCAATGGCAGTTAGCAACATCAACAGGTTTTGGCAGTACTTAATGTACGTGAGATTTTGAATTCACAGTGGAATGACTACTAAATCATTACTACTGCTGCTACTACTTCTACTATGACCACTGCTATGGATCTGAATAACCTACTTCTTCCACCTTGTTTTATTAAAACAACACACAATCTTAAGATAACGCACCGCTGAATTTTTTGTTTTACTCAACTTGTTGAATTATGTTCACCCATGGCAAAGGCAGACAGCAACACACTCACATTGGGTGTATTCAAACAAATTATGTTGTAAACACTTGATTGCTCTTAGCAGAAATGTGTTAGCAGCTCCAGCTGAACTGAGGTGTGTATAGACTTGCTTGCATCAGACCTTAGCAGACGGAAAGTCTAAATTGACTGTGTGTGCATCATCAGGATGGGCAGGAAGTCTCTCTCTCTCCCTCTCCCTCCCTCTCTCCCTGCACTCTAGCCTGTTACAGAGTCATTTTGTTCAGCCTCTCCCACTCATCACTGCTGCAGTGTCTCAGTCGCTGACCTTCCACAGGGACCATGCAAGCATTTGTTCCTAGGTAAGTTTCAGAGGAACTGAGTCATGCTATTCTATTCCTGGATTCTTAATTCACCAGTTTTATTTTCAGATATTCAGTCTGACAAGCTACAGTTCTGGCAAAGCTCCAGGTCTTTTGTGTTTGTCATCTTAATGTGGAGTAACTAGGCTCAGCACAGGTGCTGCAGGCCTTGTTGAACAGATGTAACTGGGCTTGGAGGTTGTTACTTTGGGGACTGAAATTAAGTTCCTCTCTTTGATCTACTTGATTAGCTTCTTTATGTACATTCGTAATTATTGGCCAGGAGCTATTATTCTTAGAAACTATTTTCGCTTACTAATAATCAGCGTTCTCTTTTTTTAAATCATGTGGCTTAAGAGGAGCAGCCTGTTGTGTGTGGTTTTTGTTGTTCTTTAAATGTGGGTGGATAATTAATGTTTGTATTGTATAAGCATCTGCAGCTGTGGTAGGTCTAACTTGTTTAGTGGTTGATTATTCTACTGTGTCTTTTCTGGTATCAGTCTATAGAACTGTCCACAGTCATGGAGTACAGATTATACAGTATGCTTTGTACATTATATACACTATATGCAGTAGAGTTTGCTGCTAATCAGCCTGCTGACTCTCAGTCAGGATACAGGGTGACTCTACAACTGAGAGATCGATACCAGTAAAAGCGCAGTAGAGGAGGGGCGGGCAACACGAGCCTCTCCTCTGGTGCTTGCTCAGCCCTTTCTGTTGGTGAAGCCACAAGCGGAAATTAAATGAACAATGAAATGCGTTTTCAGTGCATCTTGCTTCCCTAATTCGACGTCTTTCCTGTTGTTGCTGCAGGGAGAAATTATTCAAAACTGTAAATTAGAGGGATGATGCACCTGCTGATGCAGCATGAGGTCATAAATAGAGATACACAGCAGGAAGTAAGGGAAATGTGGCTTTTGTGACATTTATTTCCATACTATTACAGAGACAGTCTTTCTTTCATTAATTTTAATTCAATTTGATTAATTCCTCTTGCTCTGTAAGGATGGATTACCAACTGGGCAAAGTGGGCAACAGAAAAACAGACATATGGTTGGACAGACATAAATGTCCTGTCCTGTCCTTTCTGACTCTCAAAGATCTTCCTCAGTTAGTGATAAGTTGTTTTTTGGTAAGTTAATTAATTGCAAATTTATTAGGGATTTTGCAACACATAAGTACATTTCTTTAATAAAGACAAGGTCAAAACACAACATGCTGAAAAGTGAGTCTGGCTGTTTGAAAGACAAACGATATACCTTTTGCTGCTTCACACCTCTTTGGTAGTGTAATAGTGCAGTGTACACAATATATACTTCTGTACATATAAACTGGATAGCGCAACAGTTACAGAACAGTACCAAATTTTTATGTCTGATTTTATGATTGTTGATATTAATTAGCTTTATGAGGCACATTGTAACATTGGGGTTTGTAAGTGCTCCATAAATAAAAAATACTGTTAGATATTATTATTATAATTACATGTACAGTCTATGTGTTTCTGTCTGCCATACTCGCCCTGATCAGAAATTGTTTGTGAAAATCTTTGTGTTTTGCCGTTTTTGTACTGACCCAGGTTGTATCTGACTCCGGTCAGGGATGAAGAAGCTGAGTCTCAGAGGAAAGCAAAGTCTCGTCATGCCAGACAGACCCGCAGGTCAACACAGGTAAAGAACAAATGGCTCGCAGAAGGTAAAGTCTCATTGTATTGTGTGTGACTTTTGACAGATGTGAGGTTGTATGAATGTCCTGCAGGGTGTGACTCTCACAGACCTGAAAGAGGCTCAGAAGACCAACAGTCTCTCTTTTCAAGACAAGCAGGTGGAGGAAGGAGTCTGCACTCTGAATGACAGGTCCTGTCTGAGGAAAGGCTTGACAGATGAGAGGAGGGTCAAGATCGGCCTGACAGAGTCCACGGAAACAACAGAGATCAGTCCGAGATGGAGCAAACTAGACGAGGTGAGAGAGATATATGCAGAACTTCATTCAGGCCTTCTGCAGCAGAAGTACATGGATGTTTTGTTTTTTTTTTAATCTGTGTTTTTATTTATTTCCTATGCATATACAGCAGGGGAACATTGAACCCAGGTTAGAAACTGTCACTGAGTCTCCGGTAGCAAACATTTCATATTCGTCCATTGATGGATCCTGTGGCCTGTCCTACTGCAACAATTCCTTCAGAGGTCAGAAAAGCATTACGTTTTTTTAAGCCTTGTGTTTATTTGAAATTGGATTTATTCTCTAATCGCTGTTTTATTTTTCATATTTTTTCCATTAAATTATTTTTTTATCATCTGACCTTAATAAAACCCAATATGTAGAGAAGTTGACATGGTAATCCTTCCATTTGCCACAAACTGAGCTGGCACATGTAATACAAAAATGGCACTGTTATTATATATATTTATTTAATATCATTATTATCAATATTACTATTTATATATATTATAGAGTAAAGAATATTTAATGTTTTATATGTTAAATAATCTATATCCCTTGTATTTGCCTTGCTAGACCTCAATGAACCGTTATAAAAGGTCATTAGACTTTTGAAATATTTCAGAGTCAGGTTTATAAACAATTCTCAGAAAAATTAGGAAATTGTTCATTTTCATTTTCAGCAAATGCAATAAAAGTATTTACTTTATACTGTGTGAGCAGTTAGTGAGAGATGGTGGACAGATGAGAATCAGAACCCTGTGGAGGACGCAGCACAGATGAGCTTCGCCACAAAGCAGCAACAGAGACGACGCTGCCATGATGTGGAAGGTTCAGACTTCAACACTGCAGAGGTATGTGGAATATTTTTACGTGCTTTAAGTTGAATACCAGTCACTGATCGCTGCAGAAAAAATGTTTTGTGCTTTTCCTTAATACCACTAGATGGAGCCAAAGGATTTTACAATGTAATCTTTCAAGCTCCTGGTTTGACCAAGGAGAACTGAGCATTTCCAGTTCACTTGACAAAAACTACTGTTTACTACACCAAAAACCCCTTGAGAATATGTTTCTAAATTTAAGTGTGTTCATGACATATTTTAGTTATCCCACACAGGGTAAAGTGATTTCTTTATATTTGTGAAAAATGCTAGATGTCAAATACTTCACAACAAATCTCACGCTGGTGGTGTTTTTTTTGTTGTTTTTTTTTGTTCTGTATGAATCGATATTCATTAGCGCCATTGTTTCATGTTCACGTCCTGTTTCTGCCTCACCCAAAATCTATGCATGCTTCAAAGGCAACACTGCTCTAATCTCTGATGCAACATTTTGAGATGTGCTGCAACAGTAGATGTGAAGCATGTGTTCAGAGATTCTTTTAAGTAGAAGAGCTGGTTAATATCACACAGAGAGACAGTCGAAAACGACCAACCCTCCCCACAACCCCACCCCTCCACCCCCTCAGCTCCCTCTAAGTCGCTTTGCTTCTTCACATCACATGGCTGAGGTGTCTCAGCATTCCATACCTTATTGGGCAAAACTGAGGCTGCTCTCTGTGTAGTCTTAGCCTTGGATTCAGAGGGATTGACTTTCTTTTCTCTTTCACCCTCTGAACTGATATTGTGTTCCTTCCACCTGTGTGCTGCATGTGAAAAACCCTGACCCCTGAACCTCATCACCAGTCCCTCTGACTTGGCACAGCCTGTCAATTCACTTGAGTTTCAGAGAGGCTATTCTATCAAATTGTATTTCTGAAAAGAAGATAAAATAGATGCCATGGTAACATCAATAAAGAGAGGTGACAGAGAGATGATAAGTCAGTGAGGGGTGACTTTTGCAATACTATAGATAATTATGGATGTCCTACGTGTAGTACAATATGAATGGAAAATGGTTTCCCCTGTGCGAGCTGACTCCAGGTCAGCGGTTCAGCTGTCCCTGGAGCTGCTGGTGGAATCTGAAACAGAGATCTGCTGGTAACCTGAGAGTCTCTTAGCGTTACTGAGGGGACTATATCTGTCTGTGATAATCATACCGAGCAGCGAGGTTTCATCAGAAGCATGACAGGCTGCCCATCACCAGAGCCGACCTCTGTGTGACTCCATGATGATCTGAACAGACTTTCCACATTTCTTTCCTGCAACAGAGAGAAAGACAGGTGCAGAGCAAGTCAGCAAAGATATTCTTCTTCTTTTAAGCTTATTGGGGTTGATTATAATACAACGGATAACCAGAGTTAGAGCACGCTAGACTACTTTTACTTTGACCACATTTACTCTAACACTGTGGTTGCCACTTATTTTCTGTTTTCTGAAAATGCAGGAGGATTTTATCTCATATGGAAAGTCCTGAAACTAAGGCTGAGGATCAGTCTGGGGGAACTCCAGCTGGGATCAACGCTTAATAAAAGTCTCCAACACCAGTGCCAGTGTAGTTCACTGCCACCAAGTCATATCCTCTACAGATGGTCTCTGAAGATGAACTGTATTACAAACATATACTATATAGAGTGGAAAATAAATACAATATTCAGTTTCACTTTTTGGAAATTACATGGGTTATATCTCAAACCAGAAACAAAGCCATCACTATCAATCTTTTAAGAGCTCAAGATGCAAGACAAAGGTACTTGAATGTTAGGTGTTCACTAGCACTAAAGCCACATCACATCATCACAGCCTCTTTGTCATATAATCAAGACTTGCGATTTCATTTTCTTTTCCTTTCTCTTTCAAATTCTCTCCATGTTTCTATTCTGAGTCTCTGCTTGTATTTCTTTCAGAACTATCTTTCCTTCAATCTATTTGCCCTGAGCAGGGATGAGGGAGTTTAGGAACAGCGAGGGGCTGTGAACCTCACTATAAAAGGAAGATAGCAATGAGCCGGCTGGTGCAGATTATGTGAAAAAAGATAGGGGAGGTGCAGGGTTCTTGAGAGGAATAGTTTGACATTCGGGAAATATGCTTATTTGCTTTCTTTCGGAGAGTTAAATGAACATTGATACCACTCTGAATGGTAAACATGAAGTTACAGCCAGCAGCCTGTTACAGTAACTTAACTTTGCATAAAGACACAGACAACAGCTAGCCTGACTTTGCTGAAGGTGACAAAATGAGACTGCCAAACAAATTACAGCATCCATCATTTCAGCAAATCCTCAAAAATATTTACATTCAAGTTACAAAGCCCTCTAGCATCTGTTATTTATGACCTTTGTTCACTGGGAGCAACAGAGGAGGTCTTATTGTACAGCAGCCACATCCGTAGAGGGATGAGGTCACAGTGGATGGACAACAGAACATCACACTTTAACACATAAGACTGTTACTTGTTTCTTGTTTCTAACACTAGTTTCTTCAAACTATTGTTCCCCATCCTTGAACACATGGTTAATATTGTAACCATGGTGATGAGGGTCCACTAGCTTTCATGAAATAGTAATTTTAAAACCAAAAATCTGACCTTTACCTAAATCTAACCAAACCTAAACCACAGTGTTTCGCGGTCCTAAAAGAGATTTTTTTTGTAGTGGTTTCAGAAGGCAGAGACAAACAACATTATTGATAGTGACATCAAATCAGAAAATGAAAATTAGAGGCGCTGGGAGGTGGCTTTTGGTTCCTTTGCCTCGGACACAAGCTAACTGTAACTCCCCATGTTTTCAGTTTTTCTGCTAAGCTAACTGGCTGCTTGAAACATACCTTTAATAAGATTGTGAATTTGAAGAAAGATGGAACAGCTACTTAATATTTTTGCAAAGCTTATAAGGCCACAGGATTACCCACAAAAAAAGAAGACAAAATAATCAATATCTTTTTCACCCTGCAGGGATAAAATGTGAAATAGATTAAACTTATTTAGGTAAGATAAGACACATAAAATAAGATAAGACACTGTAGGCATAAAATGAAATAATGTTTGGAGACCAGCAATAGAACAATAGAAAACAAGATAAAGCAAGATAACAAGATAGAGGCTAACTTGGTAATAGTTTACAGTCTGCAGGCCTCAGTGCTCAACAGCTATGAGAGGGTGTGTGTGACTGTTTGTGTGTGGGTGAGAATTTTTCAGGGGTTGTGTGTGTGTGTGTGTGTGTGTGTGTGTGTGTGTGTGTGTGTGTGTGTGTGTGTGGTGGGAAGGGTGATGGAGGCTACAGCAAGCTGTTCTTCAGTCTGTTAGCTCAGGCCTTGATGACTCTGTATCTCTTCCCCGATGGCAAGGGGACAAACAGACTGTGACCTGGGTGATTTGGGTCCTCACTGATGTTGCCAGCCTTCCTCTGTAGATAGTCAGGATAAACTTTGTCCAGGTTTGGGGGAAAAGTTCCCACAATCCTCTGTGCCATTTTTACCACCTGGATCAAGTCCTATTTCTTCGCTAGTGCAGCTGGCACACCACGTCGTGGCACAGCGGCAGGAGGGATGTTTGGTCTTTTCTTAGGAAGAAAAGCCTCTGCTGAGCTTTCTTCCCCAGGTGGGAGGTGTTAAGGGGCCATGAGTGATCTTTTGTTTTATGGATTCCCAGGAATTTGATGTTGTTGACTCTCCTCTTCACCATTTATGTGGAGAGGGGAGAGGGGGGTGGGGTCTGTCTGAATCTCCTTAAATCCAAAATGATCTCCTTGGCTTTTGGGGTACGACTAGGACCAGGACTAGATTGTTGTCCAAACACAACTCAAACAGATGTTTGACTTCCTCTCTTTACTGTGTCTCCTCATTGTCAGATGTAAGTCCCACTGTAGTGATGTCATCAGCAAACTTCACTATAGTGGACTAAGCACAGAGCCCTGTGGTGCACCTGTGGTCAGGATGAGGGTCGAGGATATGTGGTTGCCCATTCTGACATTCTGTGGTCTGTTAGTGAGGAAGTCCATAATCCATGAGCAGAGTCAAGTGGCTAATCCCAGGTTTTTCAGTTTGTCTTCTGGTCTATGGGGGATTATAGTATTGAAAGTGGAACTAAAGTCATATTCTGATATTAATGTTTGGGTGCTCCAGGTGGGACAGGGCTGTATGAAGGGCCAGACTGCATCCTCTGCGGATTTTTTTGCTTGATACGCAAACTGGTGGCCGTCCAGATCAGTGGGGGTGATGGCCTTGATGTGAGATAGTGCAAGTCTGTGAAAGCACTTTAGAATAACTGAGGTTAAGGCAACTGGGTGATGGCGACTACAGCCTGTTGTAGGGAGAGGTTAAAGATGCTGGTGAACACCCCTGCACATGACTCTAGTGTGTGTCCTAACACCCTGTCAGGTCCTGCTGCTTCAGTGATGTATATTTTCATCAGAGTGGTGCTGTGGGACGAGTACATGCTTCCCCTTAGGTGATTTCACTTGAAGCTGCTGTTTTGGTTGCAGAACTGGTTCAGGGCAACATCATGGCTGATCTGTGAGGTGCTGCTTTTGTAGTCTGTTATAATTGTCATGCTACATGGGCTTTTGTTTTCAAAGTGCCCTTCAATGCACTGCTTGTACCTGCACTTAGCTTCTCGACGGAAAAAAGAAGAGACTGGCGACCCCGCCTCCTGCCCAATGTCAGCTGGGATTGACTCCAGCCCCACCCCCTCACCCCCTCACCCCCCGTGACCCTTAAAGGATAAGTGGTACAGCTAATGGACGGATGTAAGAATGGATGGTAAGAGGAAATGTGGCACAAGTGCTCTCTGTTAACACCATGTAACACACACACACACAACATCATCTCCTCTCCATCACACTGCAGGGTGCACAGAATTACTTGACACCTCATGGTTGTTGATGGCTCCTCAGGTAATACTGTCAGTTGACCTTCCAGGACACAAACTGCTGCAGCCACCCCACCCCCTCGCCTCTGTGCTCCACCTCCCTTATCCCCGTCCACATCACTGGACAATTTTAGCCCTCAGTGCCGAGTCCGGCCGTAGCAGAGCTTCTGGCAGGCTGCCACAGAAAGCTGCCAAAGCTGAAGAGAGAAGGGAGAAGCAAGGGAGTTGGGGGGACTGGGAGGGTGACCAAGCAGTGAAAGGAGAAGGAGAGAGAGAGGAAGCAAGAGAGGGAGGGAGATGGAGAGAGAGTGTATAACTTTGGAAAACATAGGAAGAGGCAGCACAGGGAACAAACTTTTCTCTGTTGGCTGCTTTCTCATGGACTTTTTCGCATTTTATGAAAGACCTCAGTGTTGACAGAGCGGAGACAAGGGATGCTAATTTGTTTGCTTTCTAACTAAAGAGTTATTTCTCTGTTTTTGTGATCAGCAGATATTATTTTGTTTTGTTGTTCTTTGCATTTTTATCTGATTATCGCTTCACTGCCTGAGCTTTGAAGAAGGCGTAACCACACATCTGAAATCCTTCCAAATTTAGCCGCAGCTCTCCCCAGCTCATAGAAGAGTCTGAAGCTGGACAGAACACACGCACACACACGCACACACAAGCACACACAAGCACACACACACATACACAGACACACCTGTTGTTGCTGAGGATTCCCCGGGAACACAGTCATGGGCATCTGCGTCACTGTTGCTTGAGGGAATCTGTGCGTCTGTGCAGCTGTTATCTGGTGGTGGCCTCAGTGAATGTTACAGTAGAAGTTGACCTGCCTGTTGAGGGTAGAGGAGGGAGATGTCATCCTACTACCCACGCACCAAGGACCTGACTCGCACCAGAAAGTCACTGACAGATTCACCACCGTCCTCTCCGTCCCCTACAGACAAAAACTACAGAGTAAGACCAGAAGCTTTTCTTCTAGAGAAATACACCTTTTTGATTTTGAACTTTATGATGTCACCAATTTAACAGATGTGTCTAATTTTCATATCTCTGCATGTGTAATATGTTTTCATGAAACTGTTAAAAATGATGAAATGAAACTTGAAGAAAATATTTTATTTCCTGTAGGTGTTAGTGACTGATGCATAAACAAGATTTGTTTTTCTGGATTCAGACTTAATCTTCTAAGTCGGCTAGATACCTGACAGCGCAAACTAAATCGGCAGCTATATCTATAATTTATTAATCATATTTATCATATTTCAAGCAAAAATACCTAACAGCCTTAAATGTGAGGAATGGCTACTTTTCTGTATCATATAAATAAATCATAAAGTCAGATATAAGAAAGAAGTTAAAGACTGGGCATATTTCACCATTTTCATATAAATCTTTTAGGCAAAATTAAATAACCTTCAGAATAACTGATAACAGAAATCATTGTCAGTTTAATAAAGTATTATGTGTTTGGACATGTGCTGCTTGAGTGTATTCAGTAAAATGAGCAATTTCATAATTTCATTAACAGGACAAGAGTTATTTCCTGTTTCTCCTATTTTCTATGATTGTGCATATTAACATGAAGAAGTGCCACTCCTGATTCTCTAAATATTTTGATTAAAAATTAACAAATAACTTGCAAACCACTCATCATGTCAGCTTGTTTGATGACTTGTGAAAGAGAGGCGAGAATTTGCTCTGAAGCGCTGAGAGTCTGACCACACTTTCTGGAAAAGACTTTTGGATTGAAACATTCCTTGTGTAATTTCCTGTTATTTTTTTCTGTCTAAGTGGCTTATTCTCATGGGTGTTGTTTGACTGTTGTGTTTATGTCAGTGCATCAGACTTGAGCTGGACAGTGTGACAGGCACATTTAAAAGGGACAAACAGATGTAAAATTATGAAGCAATGTGATTCTGTCATGTACAGTAATGTCATGCAACATTACAGACGCTCTCATTGTGGTGCAAGTTCCCGGCGGTAAATGGCACCAATGGATGCTGTCATTCTTTTTGCTCTCTTCAAGAAGTGTCAGTCTCTTTGTGCTGTATCCATGGTGAAACTCAGGCATTAATTTTCCATGATGTCAGCCCAATCTGAATTGGCAGCGTTTTCATGGGAGAGAAAATGCAATGCAGAGGGGGTGGAATCAGACTGATTTGGTATTTTTAGCACTTGTCACAATGTTTTGATGAAAACCTGGTCCTGTTTAGTAAAATACAATGCCTGCTCCAGCTGTGAGCAGCAGGAAGAGGTATAAACATTAACACATTACATTACTGGATGACACCCATCATTAGACAGATGTGGGCCGTAGTAGGAAGTGACTAAGTACAAGTACATTTACTCATATACGGTACTTAAGTACAAATGTGAGGTGTAGACCTGTAGTTTACTTGAGTATTTCCATTTTATGCTTCTTATATAGTATCTTTTATAGTTTATAGTTTTACTCTGCTACATTTGTTATGTCAGCTATAGCTACTTTCCACATTAACATTTCACATTTAAAAAAAATGACAAGCTTATAAGACATAACACATCATTAAAGACATTTTGGCTTGCGACAGTGTGTCTATGAGTTCATATGTCTATAAATTATTAGCAGTTCTACCAAACACATATTTCCTCTCTAAACTTATCAGATGGTTTAAATAACTGTCAAGGTACAAAGAGAAACAGTTATGCACTACTTCATAAAATTCTTTTTTTAAAAAGTCAAGAGAATGGTTTGAAAAATGAATATAAATTTGTGTGGCAGAATTTGGCTTTCTCTCTCTTCAGCACCCTATTAATCATCTCACGACCACCAACATTTATGATATATTGGGACCCTTTTGAGGGGCCTGACCCTTAGGTTGGAGACCAATGGACTAAACTAAGTGTTTAAAACTAGCTCCACCTCAATCAGCTACAACAATAAAATGCTTGTTTACACACTGATGCATCATTATTAATAACAATGTCACATACAAGTCAGTGACAGTACTTTTAATTTGATGTTTTAAGCACATTTTGCTGATAATACTTTTACTTAAGTAGGATGAAATGCAGGACTTTTACTTATAATTGAGTATTTTTACATTTTTACAACTACTTTCGCTACTGGATGTGAAGCATTTTGAGTTGGTGCAGAAGAAAAAGAAGAGGAGGATGTTCTCAGTGGCTAGAAGGTCACTTCTGATGTACTGTTCAGAGTTAGTGGAGAATAAGGAGTGGCTGAAGTGAGGGAAGGTGAGTGAATGTGGAAGAAACGTCTTTTATGGTTGTGCGTGCAGTGTCAGCTCCAGCAGTGGGGGTGAAAAGAGAGAGAGAGAGAGAGAGAGAGAGAGAGAGAAAGAGAGAGAGTAGCTCAGATTTTCCTATAGCAGTCATCCAGTCTGCTCTGAGGGGAAGATGCTGTGACAGAGAGAGGGCACGAAGAGAAAGAAGTGAGATGGAGGGTGAAGATTTGTGTAATGATGATTTCATTGGCTTTTGAAAACTGCTGTTCAACAATATCATTCATACTTCTTAGCACTGCGCTAATGCAGGCAGCCTGTGTGTGTGTGTGTGTACCTCTGACCCCCTCCCTGACGGTGTTATAATGTTGGTCCTGGCAAACCATAAAACTGGAGGCAGTTACGTTTACAGAGCACCCGTGGTTCAAGCATGCACCCGTCCGTCAGATACAGTCTGATCCCCTGTTGTTTTCTAACCTTCGACATCTGCTCTGCCTCTCATAGTTTACTGCGCTGCATGTGCCACTAGTGGCTCCCTCTATTTTTCCTAACAAGGAAATCAGGTTGGTGCAGCTGCCATCAGAAGTAGAATTTAAGCTATGATTCAGTTTCTGCCTTTGGTTCCATGTGAGCAAAAAGTTTGATGATGCAGAAATACATGTAACAGCATGCATGCATTACTGTAAGGATTCTCTCTTTTACCCTATAAACCCCACAGGGCTCCCTCAAAATCTCTTGGGATTGTAATTAAGTTAGTAAGAAACTCATTTCACCAATTCCCTAATTGTGTAGTGTGAAATAGGTTTCTGTACAGGAACTAGTCTCTCTCATCTTGAAAGAGTTTGGTTCATATCCCCGAAAGCAGGCTTAATGATAATTTATTCAGAAAGTCCAATCATCCCACTTGATTAATGAATGTATATCGAATCTGATTGAGGGATCTCCTCAGTATTGCACAAAGAGATTGGAGTGAGTGAGAGCTCTTCTCCAGAGCTCCATCCTTGGCACTTTTTCATCTGAGGTCATGGAGGTCTGTTTTTTCCTGGATAGCTCTGCTTAAGCACATGACCACATAAGGACAGGCAGCGCTGGCTCAGTTATGTAAACACTTGCTGGGGAATAGCTCCTTTGACGCTGCGTGAAATATCCCCCTAACTCACCAAATGTGAGCACAGGAATAACTGTTCCTCTAGACATAAATCGTCCTTCTATAATGCACATGCTTTTAACCCCCGTCCACATCTGCTTCTTGTCTCGAACGGCTCGGACCGCCACACAAGATGTTTATTGCAAAGCGTTTTTTCAACAGAGTTGTTTAAAGACTCCAAATCTTTGAGTTTAGGAGTAAAGTTTATGAGTCAGCAGCAGATATTGCAAAGATCACTCTGGCCTGATATTATGGTATTTTCTCTCTCTCGCTCTCTCTCTCTCTCACTCTCTCTCTCACTCTCTCTCTCTCTCTCTCTCTCACTCTCCCTCTCTCCCTCTCTCTGACTGATAAACACTTTCAGTCATCCACCTCTCATGTGCCACGTTTATCAGCTGCTGGCAGTGATTTATCTGTTTGTTCAGAGCAGAAACGGATCTGGATGGAGGTCTGGATAGATAGAAATTTTTATAGTGGCGACTCAGTTCACCAAGAGTATGCAGCATATGACATTTACATCAGCACTCAATCAACTATGGGCCCGTCTTTGAGGGAATATGAACTCTGAAAACACGTATCTGAGTCAAATACAGCTAGAGAAAAAAATATATACAACTTCTGTGAATGTAGCAAAACATCCAGACCTCGTGGTGAAATGAAAACAAATTCACTTTGTGATCACAACGGGCAACTTGGCAGCCATGTGAGCTGGACTGGCCATAGCAAAAACCTGCCAGGACAGTCTGCTATCAGTTTGTTGTCAGAGGTCAGCCGTCCACCCGTCACACAGGAGATACTTAGCTTCCGATGTCATGATGTCATCTTTATACTGCAGGCATTTGTGTGGCAGCCGCCTATTCTAAAAGATTAACCGTGCTCACCGGGGAGGTTTGACCTGTGTGAACCCTGT
Organism: Seriola lalandi dorsalis; assembly: GCF_002814215.2. Taxonomy (NCBI): domain Eukaryota; kingdom Metazoa; phylum Chordata; class Actinopteri; order Carangiformes; family Carangidae; genus Seriola; species Seriola lalandi. The sequence goes on along the minus strand of NW_019524850.1, from coordinate 306,427 downwards.
CAGTGCAGTGATGGGGTGAAATATATCTCACTTCTGCATGCACTTTCTCCCTCTGGGACTTCAGGCCTCTGGACACGCTGTGATAATTCACTTGGAAGTTTTGCTTTTCCTCTCTGTTGTATCAAAATGGAAAACATTTCACCGCCAAGCCTCTGTTTGGTCTTATCAAACAAATAAATCTGGATCTATCCGCGAGAGAACATTTTTTAGACAGTGTTGTTCCCATGCTGTAATGCTGAGTGATGACGCTAACATGGCTTATTCTTTGTTTTTCAGCATGAAAGACTGTCAAGGTAAGGATTAGGCTTTGCTTTTTTCTCCTGTATCATTCAGCTGCATTTCCTGAAATAAAGAAATAAATGCCCTAAATAACTAGAGCTGTGTACTGATCTGATCTGATCTGTGTTGCCTCTAGATATGACTCCAGTGGAGAGAGTGCAACGGACAAACCACTGGGCCGCACCAGCTCGTACACAAGGAGAGAGACGAGACTGGCTGCTCTGAATAGACAAGAACAAGACTCCACTACCAAAGACTATAAGAAGGTAGAAACTATTACCTCAGTTTAAACAAGCACATTCCCTTGTGATTAAAAGCTGCAGTCCTGGATACAGTATGACTATTGGATCACCATGCAGATTTATGGATCTATTTTTTTAAATGCTCCAATAAGGGCAGCAGATGGATATTTAATTGGACTTTCAGATAATTAACAGTATCAGCATCTAGCTTTGTAATCTGTTAATAAAATCAGTATTAAAACATATTTTATGTAATATGAGGCTGCTGGACCACTAAATGTACAATATGACAATACTTCTTTATAGACAGATTAGCTTTCTACTGCCACAGTATGTCTATAAATGCTAACATGAAATAATAGTTATTTTTACTAAACTAATATAAATAAACACCATGTCAAATGACCATTTGGTAACATATTGTGTTTTAACATTATAAATGTATTTTATTGATAGTTCATTTTAATATGTCAAGTCATTTTAATGATGCTGAATAGTCATATCAAGTTATTGTGCACAAAATTAGACATTGTTCTTTACTTGATATACTTGGATCATCATAAAAATAACTAGGAGGGGACATTCTCAGCAGATTTTTCTTACTGTTCAAGATTTTCATGCATGAATGCATTGATTTCTTAATTATTCTATATGTACACCCATAGGTTGGCTTCTATAATATATCACTCCTAGGCCTGGTGTCTCCATAATTGTGTACATAATGTTACAAATCAAGACCATAATTCATCCATTCTCACAGTAGTACAGATGACTCATTGTTAGGGTGGAATTAGAAAAAAACCTACAAAAAAACATGCTAGACTATTGCCCAAGCTGAGGGGGTTTTCAGACTGTGAGGTGAGCCTCCTCATGAGGACACAGAGGGAAAGACGATGCTGAGGTGAGAGGCATTTAAGGTACTTTAAAACCCTTCACGCCCGGTTGCTGCAACATTTGAAAATGATTCTCGTCCTTGGAGTCATAACTCAGTCAAATTTGAACAAGCAGGCATGATACACATATTTATGGTTCAACAACGTCTCACAATTTATCTGTTCATTTACTTTTCCCATAACGTATTCATAATTATTTGTGGTATAATATATTTTTTACTTTAGGGTTTCAAATATTTACCTGTGAACTTTTTATTAATCCTATTCCTTAATCCTAATTTTCTTCTTTCTTCAGATGTATGCAGAAGCTTTGCACGAGAATGAGAGGCTCAAGTCCAGGTTGCAGGACAGCAAACAAGAACTGGTCAAGATACGTTCCCAGCTGGGGAAAGTCACTCAGGTACAGAAACTGTCAGTTCAGTCATCTTTTCACTGCTACACCATCATCCTTCTCCCATGGGTGTGGTGATGAAAGGTCATGACTGATTACTGTATGAAATTATGTTTAACGATAAATACAACCCTTCCAAGATTTCCTCAAATGCTTCACCCTAACGGCACCATTCTAACTTCTAGAGGCACGACAGGATATCAGAGAGGTCTACAGTACTTGAATCGGAGAAAAGGGTAAGTGTCTTGTCATCATTTTGGCATTTATCAAGATGGATGAACATCCACATCTTTCTTGGTATTTTTATTTCTTATTCTCCTGTCTACTTGAAATTATAGTCTAATGGCCTTTCACTCCTCAGGTTTCCAAGGTACCACAGGAGTATATTTATTTCAGTCCTTTCTTCTTTATTTACAGGAAAAACAAGCTCTTGAGAAAAGAGTGTCAGACATGGAGGAGGAGTTAAAGGTCAGTCCATGGAAAACTAAATTGTGCAGACTCAGCCTGGGTTTAAATGGCATCTACTTTGTCTCATATACAAGTTATGCTTCATTGATCTTTATAATATTTTTTATCCCAAAAACAATAACACTAACAGTCCTTGAATGCACACACCTCCAGCTAAGCCCCTCTTACTCATGCTAAATGTAGCACGCCTAAAGTGTTTTTACAAAGTAAAACATGCACATATAACACACTCCAGGGTTGTGTTTAGGCAGGTGGGTTGGGAGTCAAGGAGAGGGAAGGTTAATGCTTTAGGCTCATTACCCACAGTGTTCTGCTGGGCCACTTCCTGCCAGGCTAAGGAGGAGCTTGTGCTGCTGCTCCCCTGCTCCAATTATCCCACTGTTGGGGTGAACATTGTGACCTAGTTCCAGCTGAATACCAAACCCTGTCCAAGAGCAAAAAGACCTGCTTTTGTGAGACATTCCTGCACTGCACTGTGTGTATTCTGCTTCACAAAGAAACACAGGACATAGCAGCAGAGAGATTTCAGGCCTGAGTAGACGCGGTCTGCGTTGGATTCTGTGTAGAAGCAGTCCCAAATTTCACGATAAAGGTTACGATTTGATTGTTACAGCAACATTGTTATATTCCTCAAGAGAAATGAAATCATCGCTCCGGTCTGAGAAAATATAATATGCAGACACTGACGAGAACATTACAAATAGGACACATGCAGCAGTGTGGTACGCCAGCAGCAGATGTTTGACCCCCCCGTGTTGTCGTGGTTCCCTCAGCAGGACGCCCCACTGCGCTTCCGCTGTGGGTACCAGCCCTGAGGGCAGGCTGTCTCAGGGGAGGGGGGATGGTGAGTGGTCGCTATGACACAGCGGAGTGATTGACACCTGCCTGTCACCTCACGTGATTCTGTTCTGTCAGAGACAGGGGCATGTTTACACGCGTGGACACACACACATCACACTGTAACCTCAAATATACAAGTGTTTTATACTGTGAATGCCAGATAGGCACAGGCACATAATCCTCCTCAGGGAGCTGGCTTGTCACTCACTCACAAAGTCACTCGTTCCTTTTTAGCAAGGTTGAGATTCTTCACAAGGGGAACCTCTTTAGTTGTTTAGTCCTACACGTGCCAACCCGCGCCACCTAGTGGAAGGGAAAAATAGCAGCAACACCTTAGACCTACTGATATAGATGTGATTTTGTCTTCTACAGGCAAAGTAACAGCTGCTGTCGTTTGAGCACATTTTTTACACCATTATGAGTGTTACAACTGCTGCTGCTTTTTTGTTTGTGTAGCTATTTAAAACTTCAGTGGTGACACTCATTTTTCACAGTAGACAAAAGCGTGAAAAATTGCAGAGGCTGTTACTCTACTTGGCTGTAGACGGCGCACATCGGCACCTGTTTGCTGCTGTTACTTTTCTTGCCCACAGGGGGTGCAGCTTGGGTTGGGGGTTACCTCCTCAGGTCTGAAACTACTGGCACTGCGGCTCTGTACGTGACTGGGCCTGGTTTTGGATGTTTCACATCAATTGCACTGTTTCCTTGTTTTCCTTTTTAAATTAGTGTCCATGTGTCCAGAGTGTCTTACTTTATCCCTTCTTACATTTCTTACAGAAAAGCTGAATTATTCCTAACAGCTTCTGAAACCTAATTAATAGCAGCTGTGTTGAATTATCGCCAGCACTCGAGAGTGTAGTCAGATCTGATTTGATATCAAAGAGCTCAATATTACAAGAGTGTAATAAAAGATACTGGTCATTATGTATTCTCACCTCACTCTATCCTTTTCTTTCCTCTCGCCAAGGGCACCTCTCCAGAAACTGTGCTGTTTTATTCTAATACCAAGAGAACATTATATGCATGAATTGTTCGGTCTCAAACACAGTCTAGCTTCAAATTGCTTTTACAAATGTGTTTTGGTGTTGTAAGAAGAAGCTGGATGTCTGCCTTAATGTCATCCTCGGCCATATTCGTGTCTTCAAATTTGTTTTTGGACAGCCTGAAACTCTACAAGTGTGTGTATGTGTGTGCGAGTGCGTGTGTGTGCGTGCACACGCACGTGTGTGTGTGTGTGTATTCTGTGGTTTCCCCTCAGGAATGGTGTCAAACCACATTGAGGTTTACCCTTAAAAAGTCGGGCCAGGACGAGGGGGAAATGAATCATTTCCATTCCTTTGACTAATAACTGACTAGGCTGTTGTGCAAAGTCTGAAATTGTAGAGTTTTACGTTATGTGAATTTCTATGAATTTTAATTCCCTCTCCTTCGCAAATCTACGCATATAATGTAACACTTCAGCACCTCACCACTCTCCCAAGGAGAACTATCATCATAATTTGCTTTGCTTGTGGCAGCTTTTTGCTATTTCTCCTCGAATCTCCCTGTTGAGTAAATATTTGTTTATGCAAGTCTTCTGGTAAGTCCATCAGATCTAGTGTTCTTTTCCCCTGTGTGTGTGTAGGTGTATGGGTGCATACCTGTATGAGTGTACACGCATATATATATATATATAAATAAATGTGTATATATATATATATATATATATATATATATATATATTTACAGAGTTTCTGTCTTTTTCTTTGCACATGGCCTGCCTCCCCGCATGCTTTCTCTGTCTGCCCCTCTCTGTATCTCTCTCCTCCTCTGTGCAGGCCTTCCCTGCCTTGACTCAGGTCCAGACCTTACGGAGGGTGAACGAGTGTCTCCTGGCTGAGAATAGAGCCATGCTGCGCGCCCTTGCCCGCCTCTCTGAGACGGCCTCCATGCCGGAGACAGAGGACCTCTGATCCTCTGACATCACCTGTCCTCCTTTCCCCCTTGCTCTCCCCTTCCTTACAGCCACATACCTTCTACACTCCTACTCTCCTTCTGGTGCCTCTACAGCCCCCTCGTCCTCTGCTGTGTTCCTCTCAGGCAGGTCCTCTACCCTCCCAATGCTCACCCCTCCCCCACACTGCAATGCATCCTCCTCTGCACTCTTTTTTTTAACCCATTCTCCTTTACTGCCATCAGAGGGCAACCCTGCTGACCCTTCCTCCAGAAACATCTCTCATAATCCTCCTTTGAAGTGTATTTTTAGCTACATTCATGTAGCATGGGGCTTCACATGAAATAAGCACTACATTAGGGGTCATTTTTTTCTGATTATTATGTAAATTACATCGATAGTAGATCTGCTCCATAAAGAATAAATGCATTTTATAAGTATTGATCTTGAAACAGGGAAAAATATGCAGGTCCTGTGTAATGTAGTGTGTAATCAATACTAAGTTGTTCGCCAAGAAAATAGCCATTCTAGTCAATCTTCCAAAGAAAATGAAACGTGTGAGATCATTAGACTTCAAAATGAACAAGTTCTGTGCCACTGGGTGAGAGACACACACATACTGTGACTGATGTTGTTTCTGTGTGTGCTTTTGTTCATGGACCCTCTCAGGGTAAGAACAGACAAGCACGTTGCTTTAAAGGGATAGTTCAAAATTTGGGGAATACTAGTGCTCACTTTTCAGCCAAGAGTGAAATTACAAGATCAATACCAATGCGTGCACTAAATATGAAGCTAAAGCCAGCAGGTAGTAACCTTAGCTTAGCATAAAGCCTGGGGGAAACAGGTAGTCTGGCTCTGGTCATAGGTTAAAAAAATAGACCTACCTCTAATTTAATTTAAATGTAGCAACCTCACAGTGATGACATGACTCTGGAAAGTACCCACACCCTACCAAGAAATAATTCCAGCATCTAACCTCCCATAAAACCATGATTTGTCATTTTTTCATTTTGGTTTTTGTACAGATCTACATATAACATGTTATTTAGTGGGCTTCAGAGGTACCAGTAGGCAGATTTTGTTAGCGTTGGACACAGCCAGGCTAGCTGTTTCTCCATTGTGTTCAGTCTTTATGCTAAGCTAAGCCAATCAGCTGCTGGCTGATGCCTCATATTTAACATACAGACACAAGCGTGGTACTAATCTTCTTATCTAACTTAGGGCAAGAAAGCGAATGGGCATATTTCCCGTAATGTCAAACTATTCCTTTAACTGCATTTAGAGTACAGCGTTAAAAATTTTTTGTACTGCCTTTGTGGATTATTGTAACAAAGAAAATAAGATGGTCTCCGAAAGGTTATGAACATGTTGATGCGAGGTGCCTTTGCTCATTCACCAGTTTTGGTAATGTGTCACAGCTAGAGCAGAGGGTTACTGTTTGTCTCTAGTAGAGGGGAAATACTTTGACAAAGAGGGTGGTTATTTTTAGCCGTTGCTCCTCATGAGAGACATGACCTAGATTTGGGAAACTGACCCTCTCTCAGTTTCTCTCTCTTTGACTTCATTCTCTTTCACTGTTCACATGCAGAACATACCGTCAAAGTCACTCCTCACTGCATGATCAAGTACTGTAAAGCATGTCCTCATTAACTGGCCTCAAACTTTACTGAGAAACAACTTTTAGCCCACTTGTTGTTAGTGGTGATTCAACATATTTGATCATTAATGGTCCTGGTAATTAGCGTCATTGTACCTGAAGCTATAAATTACAAATTGTCTATCCACAAACCACTTGAACTATACTCCAAAGAGTGTATAGTGTAACTATGATGCTGTGATGATTTTCTAATAGAATTTCTTTCCCTCTACTGTCCCAGATCTTAACAGAGCTCAAGTCAGACAACCAGAGGCTAAAGGATGAGAACGGGGCGCTCATTCGAGTCATCAGCAAACTGTCCAAATGAAAAGATATCTGAACGGTCCTGTTCTGTGTCCATGGATGCTCCAACCCTGAAATGGCAGTTTATTTATCCATGGTACCCCAAGTTGTGACTCCTCTCTGAGTAATGGTGATGGGCCGTTTGAGCTGCATTGCAAAAATAAATTCCCATTGGGACTGGTGAAGATCTAAAGAGAAGTGTTCCGAAGTTTGAGGCAAATTTTCACAGTGTATGACGGAGTTACAGTAATTGTTTCTACTTGATTAGTTATTCTTACTTTGTAATATAGAGTATTTCACATTAACCAAATAGGGACCAGTTGTACTGTTTGACTGACATTTCAAGACCCAGTTCAAACAAACCCAGGGGTTTGCATGAAGATACTGATATAATACCCACACATCACATTGAGACATCACGTTTGTTGCTACATTGTGCACTGCATAAAAGTATTTTAATGTTGTCTTATTTATGAAAGATGAGAGAAGCCAATTATGGTATTGATTTTTTTAAACTACTGAAATAATCATGCCATATCTGGGTTAAACATGGGGAAAGTGGCTGGAGTCTCAAGGCCCCAAAGGCCAGTTTGGAATGACTATACATTTGGAAAATCAATATTTTAATTTGAATATATGATCAAAGGGGTAAAATGAAGCCTTGCAAATTACAAATTAACGAAGGAGCTTTGGTTCCAGAGGAAATTATGTGAGCCTCCCATGAAGTGACAACAACCAGCAGAGAAGCCTTGCAAGATGCAATATTTGCGCAAAACTCAGGCGACATTGAAATGAAGTATAAAAAATGTTCTATCATCTCTGAGAGAAGGCGTTTCAAATACGGTAGCTGCAAACTTTTCATTTCCTCCATAAAAACGATATCAAAGGTTCTGTAAACGATCGTCACTGCCACTAGATAAGGTACTACACCAGCAGCATCTCAGACCAAAACAAAAGAAATGCTTCGTCGACCACAACGCCCCTCACGTTCTCAGTCAGCAAGGTGTTACAGGTGAAAGCGGCTACCAAACTCACAACAACAAGCACAACTGAATAAAGCGTACATGACAGCCAAAAAAAAAAAAAAAAAAATGGAGCTACAACCATTACCCTAGCCATTGGCCGTGATGCTACACAGGCTAGCCATAGCAATCGCTAAACACATTCATTATATCTGTAACAGATAAGTTAGCTCACGTTGTCATGGCTACTGTAGCCGGTCACTAACGAAAACAGACATTTAACATTACGGAGTCATCAAATTACTTACATGTGAAGGAGAAGAAAACACAGTTCTGAGTCAAGCTGGATCCCTGAAGCTTGTAGGGCTCTCCATCTTGGTAAACCCAGACCAGTAGTAGCTAGCCTAGGGGATAAATAAAGTATCTATCTATCATTAAATTCACTCATTAGAAAGCTGATAGGGCTTACTGGCACTGGAAACATGCCTTTGATGGTAAAAAATTAAAAGTTCTGACAGAGGTTCAAATATTAGTAGAGGCTGGTAAGTGATTTTAAGGTTTGAAAGATTGGAAGACTTACCAAAATAAGAGCAAAACAGTAAAAACAGTTGCACAAATCACCTTAAGGTTTCCTTAAAACGCTCACTATTTTAGCTTTTCTCCTTAATTAAACCATTGCACAAACACCTTAAGTTAAGATTTTCCTCACAGGCTACATTTTGTGCTTTACTTCATTTTTCAGAGGAAAATATTGAACTTTTTCTCCACTATATTTTATTGATTTAAAAGAGTTAAAATTTTCTTTGCAGATTAAGATTTAAAATAAGTTGCACTCATACTGTTTGATCAATATTCAACATGGAAAAATATATGTCATGTCATAATATTATACCACCGTGCCACCTTCAGAAGTTTATAATAAGATAATGGCCACGATGGACCACAAGCCACAAATAGCGATGACACTCATGACGGGCCAGAAGTGTTCTCTCCATGCAGATGTCTTTTTATTGTTTGCAGACACAGTCGAGTGCTTTGAGATGTTGGCTTGTAAAGACTTGACAATGACTACTTCTACACGTGGTTGTTCTGACAGGATTACAAACTTAAGTGATCTCTTCCCGCCAAGCTTCTTGGTGAGATCTTTGATGACGGCCCTGCAGATCTGTTTGATGTCTTTGTCATTGGGGCAGTAACTGTCACTCACAGTGAGTCCCTGCAGCGTTTGGTCCACCAGTTGTTTGGCGTAGGCTGCCAATTGCTCCTCCGTGCAGATGTCCAGAACACGGGACTTAGTGAGCAGGGTGACAAACAGCAGGGTCTTGTTGATGGTCTCTGCGATGGCTTCAAAGCCAGAGGAAGGAGAGTCAGCAGGGTCGGTGTTCCTCTCTGGTGTCTTCATGGAGATCTCGTTCTCCTCTTGGGTGAGATCTATGGTCTCTATATCCTCTTCTGGGAGACTTGGCTCTGCTGTGGCTTCACAGCTGGAGGCAAGGGAATCAAATTCTCTGCTTGGTGGCTCCACAATGATTGTAGAGGTGTTTGACTGGACAAGGATCCGTCTTACACCACGGGGAAAAGAAGTGAATCCACTGAGACGAGCAGTTGACATGTTGGGAATGGCGTCCCCCATTCCAGCTCTAATGCTGTCGTCCAAGAACAGGAGCAGCTGAGCCTTGAGGTGAATTGTTCTCCATCACAGAATAATTTGTGTCTTGAAACTGGGAGCTCAGATAGGCGTGTGTATCTCTGGTGAGGTCTTCAGTACAATGATCAACAACCAGGGGAACTGTAAGTTTACTTCACATACATGTGTCTTTGATACACAGCTGATCAAGGCAAAATGAATGAGTAATCTAGAATCTGATGTAGTTACTTCACAGGATCTAAAAGCTGCTGCAACTTGCTCGCGCACACGTGCGTGCATATGCATATTGCAGCAATCCTACACTCGCGCATAGGCACGTACGCGTGCGACTCCCAGCGCTGTTTTTTCTGTTTTCATCAATTATGTAATTTAGTTTGAATGTTAATGTTGGATATATATGTATGATTTTCCATCAGATAGTTACTATAATAATAATGATGTGATTATATCGGGCCGTTACTATTTTAGCATCATATACACGCGCTGGCAACAAGTGGCAGCAAGTCCGCTTAGCGCTTAGTTTTTTGCAATATATTTTTATATATTAGTATATTTTTTGTCGAGTGAAGTTTTTTATTCTACGTCGTTGTTTCGTCTGACGATGGAGAAAATAATGTACACGAAGGAAAAACTTCTAGCTTTAAAGTGAACCAGATATGGCGTTGAGCATCCCATACTGGCTGAGCTGAAGAAGTATCGTGGATGCAGAGCTGGGGCTAAGCTAAAGGCTAGGAGATGGACATATAAGAAGTATGATGAACTGGAGGCACTTGTGAACAACCAGCGAGCGTAGCGTGAGTGTAGTGTATGTGTTTCACGGAGACATGGTTAAACGACAACACTCCCGACCGTTGTGTACATGATGATGAGATAGTATGAGCAGACAGAGATGCCAGAGCAAGCGGGAAGAATAAAGGTGGAGGACTGGTTCTGCTTGTGAACAATAGATGGTTCAATCCCGGTCACATCACAGCTCAGGAGAGGATCTGCTGTCGGGATATTGGACTGTTGGCAGTCGGTCTTAGACCATACTATGAACCGAGGGAGTTCTGTCACATCGTCGCCATTGTTGTTTACATTGAACCACGAGCGGAGCCTGTAGTCGCGTTTGACGTCATTCACGAGACTGTGCGAGAGTACAACAATGAACTAATGGACACATGAATTTCCCCTAGGGCAGGGGTCTGCAACCTTTACTATTAAAAGAGCCATTTCTGGCCCCTCCCACAAATAAATAACATCTGAAGCCGCAAAACCTATTCGACCCTTAAAATGAAGATAACACAGCGTTAAAGTTTTAATATAGTCATACTATATATAAAAGAACCATAGTTTATTGCATTTATGAAATTATAGAACTACAAAAAACTGTTGACATTTTATTGCTGTTTTTACCCGTTATAACAAAAGAAAACACCAAACTCTTATGAATATGAGAAAAAAACACTGGCATGTGTATGCCTACTTTTAAATAAAACACAGAAATATGCAGGCCTATTAGAGTCCTTCTCTTATTTGTGAATGATTAAAAAAATAAAAAAGTAACCCACTTTGAAATAAATAAAACATTAAAACACACATAAAACATTTTTTTTGGATTTATCCATGGTTAGCTTACCGGGGATCTGAAATTCTAAATTAGCCACCTATCGGCAGCAGGAAGAGGCGATAGGCTGTAAACGTTGCTATGGAGACGTTGTAAGATGTGACGTATATTTTAATCGATGAAATATTATCAGTATTAAAAGAAAAGAAAAGAAATTCATCCTTTGGATTCATCTGCTGGCCATGAAAATGACACTGACAGAGCTGTAATATCACCGATGAAGCTGGTAAAAACTTTAAAAGCTTTATGCATATTTTATGGGGTCAGCGGCCAACCGGATTTGACCACAGTACTCCACATGGCCAGTTTGCCTGTGCTCTGGTGTCTTATCTCTTTCTTCCTCACAGGCCATTTTAGACAAAACCATAGTTTCTTCCATTGAGGAGATTGTGGAAGGTCACCAGAAGGCTGCACACCATGCACCATGCCATCTCACCTGTGAGCAGTGCCTGTGTTTATAAATGTGGGAAGGACCAACAGTTTAACAAAGAGGGACACATGCACTTACATGTACATATACATATGCATGCACTAACATAAGCGCTGTCAGACCAGATACCAAAACAGAGAAAACAAAGAAGAGAGAAACTCTAACTACAACACACACAGAGGAGGTGTGACTTCATTCTCTGCTCAGGACGCCATTACTCCATTATATCTTTATAGAAGATAGAAATAGTTCTTTGCTGCTATATTATTGTTTAAAATCTCGTTTACAGAACCTTAAAGGTGTATGTTCTAGGGTGGACTTGCTTAGACTGAGTTGTGAACCCATGACTTCGCTGTAGAAATCTGTCGCTAACATCAGACAAACATCATCTGCATTTTTCTACAGTTCTCTAATGCAGCTTATGGTCCAGTGCATCATGTTGCATTACAACATCAACCCTGCAAACCATTTCCAATTGCTTCGATCATTTTTATGACATTCAGTCAAGTCTGTATCATTTTAAAAATGAATTTATGCTTGTTTTGAATAAATTTCATTTTTGTGATGATAAGGTCCCCACTGTACTTGGTAATTGGAGGGGGCTGTACATTAGCCTGAAAAGCACAATACTTGGTATATGCACTTTGTACAGAAAGGATGGTGTTGGTCTTTACTTACTTGGGCATCACTAGCAGCACTGTATTATCTTACAGTACATTTTCCATAATGTAATTGAATGTTTTCCAGATTCTGTTGTGCAGTTTTTCATGTGCTCGCATTTTTTGTTTTGCACGTCCTTCATATCACATCCTTAAAACAGCAGAATGGCTACACAGAAGAGACAGACTGAGTGTGTGGGAAAGACAATGTACTATATAATGTTTTGTAATAGAGATATATTTATTTATTTATGTGTTTCTTAGTTTTAATCTTTATACATTGTTTACTTGGTTTTCTTTCAAAGGATTGCAGCAGTTATTTTGCTTGTCCTGTGGGGCATCTTTGTGTTGGGTGATGAAAACACAAATGCCAAAATCATCCAATGGTAGATGTGCTGTAAATCACTGCTGACCTTTTAGCATCCACAATATTGTCTAATCTTAAACATCAAGCACAATCCAAAGTTTTAGGAATAAACCTTTCATTTGTGTGGTGTACTTACATTTTAACATTCTGTTAACTCATTGGCTGATTGAACGATACACTGAGTTGCCAGTTTATTAGGTAAACCTTGGTACTGATGCAATCGAATACAACAGCCCTGCTTTAATCATAACAGTTATGAAGCTTAACAGCTTCTGTACAGTCATTACGGAGGCCACATTTACAGGAGCTACTGCATTGTAATGCATTATATCGAAGTGTTCTTCAATATCTGGGGTCCACAACACATCTGAAACATTAAAATGCTCATCAATGAGCATATTTTAAATCTGAAATTAAGATAAAACCAAGAAGGAGAAAGCCACTGTTTTGGAGTTGCACTATCACTTTCACTTCATTGTAAGGGTTTAGAGGAAAGGCAGATAAAGTCATAGGTTGAAACAGTGTGTTATCTATGTATCATATAACATATCCAATGCATAAAACTGCTAGACTAAGCTTCACATTTAAAAGTCCTTTAGCTGTAGAATCGCTATAAGTGGTGCGCTGGAGACATGAATGATTTTGGTGTATGTCTTTTTCTTCACTTAGTGGGTGAGTTGACCGAGGTCCCCAGTGCTTGATGTATTCTTTTAACAATGTGATGGTTTTTGAATCCAACCAGGGCAGCATGCTGTAACACCATTATTATCTTTGGTCACATCTAGTAAAATGATTTACTCAAAATGATAAATAAGGAACAGTATGTGTCAGCTTTTCCTACATGTGCTGTAGATATATTGAACTATGCAGAGTATTGTATTGGAAAGTTTGAAATGTGTTGATGATAGCTTAATATGCTCACATTGGTTTACTCACTTGCCTTAATAAACTGTACAGGGATGGAAATGTTCCTCTGTGTGACATTATTACAGTGCACATCAGAAGCAGAGAGTTTAATATTATTAGCAGCCAGCTGAGCTGAACACACTTTATATTAAGCACAAACAAGTCATGGTAATTAAAAGGCCTTTATTTCCTATTTGTTTTTTACAGAACTGGTAACACATATGATAAATTTGTAATAAGTTATTTGGTTCCCTTGATAACTTTATAAGGATCCCCAACGTTTGTCCACATAAGGGTCAAGAGGAGTTTGTGAGCAACGTTTGTGTCCAGTCAAGGGCTAAAGCATGCGATCCACAGTAGGCACAAGTACTGACATGAACACGCGCACCACGACACTAGACACGAAGAAACACAGCTAGAGGACACAACCTGGCTGTCCTCCGATGCTTTAAAAGATGATGAAGAAGAGAAAGAGGTGGAAAAATAAAAAGAGTCTTCAGAATACAGTTGCACCAAGGTGGAGGACTAAGCGCTCAAGAGGGGAGTTTGGTACGGTCCTGCATGTTTGGCAGTATACAGTATGTCCATGTTGTAAACATGAAGGCCGGCATTCTTTATGCTCAGCAAAAGCAGATTCAGTGGAGAACTCAATGAGCCTGCTTCCTATTCAGCATAATGATACTGATGGTACATATCTGGTAACATATAAACAGGACAAGGACACAAACAAAAAGCAAGAGAGAGTATGGCGACATGTTTCTGGCATTGATTCAAATACAGTCCTACATTGTACAATAGAAGTATACATCACGAAAACAAAAAAGACAGAAGGAGTGATTGCACATATGTACAAGAATACAAAGAAGAAATACAGCGAGTAATAGAGGAGACAAGACAACATGTTTCAAAGTGGTGTCTTTACCTGCTGAGAGGCTTCTCAACACATTTTGACAAGGTGGCAAATGATCTTACTGAACTTTGGATGTTTTCCCTTTTTAAATCCCAGCGTTTGTTTTTTTAAAACAAACAAACAAGAAAGAAAAAAATAAAACACAACAAGCTGTGTGAACGGTGCTCTAAAACTGTCTCTGCACAGCTGGAGCAGCACAGTTTTAGATGCAATTGTGCATAAGGTATTGGACATCTACACAGCTATCAACAGAACAGATTAACCCCCCCATATTTAAAACATAACTAAGATTGTTTGAATATTACAGTCATACACACAAAGATGTACATTTAAGAATGAGTCATGTGTCCGGTGCATGCAGACCTGTACTGTATATTGTAATTCTATATCCCAGTGCTTTGTTTTTGCACCATCTCTGCTAAAGGGCCTACACTTCATTGATTTAAGCTCCCCCATAGAACTTAGATGTCCGGTGGTCACGTGACTGTGGTGAGTCGAGCAGTGAAAAGAAAGAAAAACAAAAAATAAATCTCTTAAGTGTGCTATAAATTTACCTGTAACCACATTTGCCTCATCATTTGATGTGTTCTGTTTGCATGGAGTCAAACAGTGGTGAGTAATGCAGGCAACTGTAATCAGGTACTGGCAGTATTTTTGAAACGCACTGAAATCTTGTATTTGAATTACTGTCAGTGCATCATTTGGTCACAGTCAGTAGCATTAATGGGACGCTGAAGAAATATAATATTGCATTAGATAATGTGCGGCATCACACAACACATTGAATGTTGTTGCCGGGACAGGTAGATGGCAGTTTCATGTTTATTTCAGAGAAAATTCAGAGACTGAGGTGAACTCAAATATATAGTTTGAAAAGTTGGGAAATGCGCTAATTGACTTTCTTGCTGAGTTAGAAGACTGACATCACTTATCAGTCATGTAAGTATGAAGCTAGGGCCAGGACACAGTGAGTTTAGCTTTGCACATAGATTAGAAAGAGGATGAAACAGCTAGTCTGGCTCCGTAGAAGTGAAAAAATCTGCCTACCAGCACCTCTAAAGCTCATTAATTAACACGTTAAATCTCATTTGGTTAATCGGTAAACAATCTAAAATGTAAGAATGACAAGCTGCAGTTGTAAAGGGGATTATTTCCATCTGAAAGCAATGACTTCCTGGAGTCTTTTTGTCACTGTGAGGTTACAAGGCAACCATCGGAGACTGGTTTGAGCTCTATAGATGCTGATAGTTGGATTTTTGGACAGAGGCAAGCTAGCTGTTTCCCCTTGTTTCTCCCTTGTTCCAGTGTTCCAGTCCAATGCTAAGCTAAGCTAATTATCTCCTGGCTCCAGCTACATATTTACCGTACGAGAGTGGTATTGATCTTCTCATCTAACTCTTTGCAAGGGAGCAAATTTCTCAAAATTTTGAACTATTCCTTATAATTTCATATCATGTGCATGACATAATATGTATTACTATATTCTTAAATACTTTTTTGTCATGTCCTTGTGAAAATCATAACTTTATGCATAGTTCTATGGGAGGGATTCAGACCTAAAACTTGGGTGCCACTGTTTTAAGTTTCTCTCTTGTCGCTTTAATATTGTTGGAGCTCTAACTATTCTGTTTTGCTGCTTCAGAAGTTTTCCAAAGGAACCAACAAAAACCATCAATTTTAGCTTTAGGTTGCCAGCAGTGTGTTATTGATTGTACATGTAGTTACTAGTACATGCTCCTGCTAAAACTGGAAGAAGAGAAACTTGAAGAGAGACCCGGTTTGGTTCATAAATTGCACTCAGCCCAAGAATAGAACACACTCTCATATATATATCTATATATATATATCAATATATAATTTTAGCAGTATTAGTGAGAACTTATTGTGATATTATATCTATTATTTATACTATCAAAACAAGGCATATACGTTACTAACCACAATACTGTAAAATCAACAACCTCTATTGAACAAGGACATCAACAGCTCTGAAAGTAGAAAAAGACACACTCACTCTACTAAACTCACAACTGTTCTCAATGCTCACATATACAGTTAAATGGATTTTGCCCTCTTGATGAACAAAGACCTCTGAACGGAATGTAAAAGAGAAACACTGGCCAAGGAAAATGAAGACGTCAGATTTTTTTTTTTCTTCATAAATAAACTCTAGCTACTCAGCTGAGCTCTAAAGAGTTAGTGCTTGAGTTTTATGGCTTTAGTTTTATCTTATTCATTTATCTTCTTTACACGTACACGTAATTGTATAATAAACACAGTAAAAGAGACACAGCCGTGAAGGGTTTCAGGTCATTTAAATAGAAGTGAAAAATAAAAACTTCCAAGTGAAGAAAGAGAGAAGGGATTCCAAGTCATTTGTGTTCACTGGAATGGGATTATTCTTCTTTTGGCCCCTGGAAATGGATTTTGTGTAAAGATATGATCCGATAGACTTTATTCTGGGTCAGTACTGGCACTAATAATGGCTCCCACTCCCACCTACAGATTGCAGAATTATTCAATCTTCAAAGTTATTTCAGAAAAACACTGTGCCAAAATCTGCTGTTAGAAAATAGTCATCTTATAGACTTGGAGACCCCATCCCCATTCCAAACATTAAAATCAAAATCATATATCTATATATTTATCTATATATATTTTTATATGTATATATATAGATATATATATATATAAAAAGAAACAAATGGCAATAAAATTCTGAATTAAGTCAAACATTGGCCTTCAGATAAGTGCTGAAACAAATGTATGGCAGATAAATGGCAACAAATAAAAATTTTGACCACAAGGAGTTAGATAGCAAGCATGCGGCTACATTTTCATCCTACATGAACTCACACACAGTACTGGACGACACACTTGCTTAAGAATTTTTCAGGCGTGGAAAGGTTCTTATTAGTAATAGTACTGTAATATTTGTATGACATTCTCTCCAATGACCCTCATGGAAAATAAATACGCATTTGTTTCATTTAGAAAATATACAGTGCATCTTTTTTTTTTCTCCCTTCATTGTGTTATTAAAATGACAAATGACACCCATTTACGTACACGAGATATTTTTGCTTCGTCTCTAAAACATGCTCTTATGTACAGTATTTTGTATAAACATGCAGTATCAACATGTATGAACTATGTATATAGGCAAAACTACACACCAATGGGTTGCTCGATTGCTTCCATGTTGCCTTTTCTTTAGTGTTGCTTCATCAAAAAAAGAAAAATGGTGATGTGAGGTGAAAAACAATGTGAGCATGGTCTAGGTTGGTTATAAAAACATAAAGAGTTACAATTTCCAACAGAGAGAAAAATACAAGAGCCAGCATTCATTAAATTCCAAAATAAAGAAATAAATTGTCATCCTGTTTAAAATGTTGACTGCATTTCTTTCTTCTTTTTTTTTGCACACAGTCAACAGGTAGTTTTTGCTGCTGGTGCTCACACAGCGCTGATTTGAATTAACTAGACTTACAACCAGGTATTCTGGAGTCGAGGCACCTGGCTAATATCAACATATTAATCAACAATTAATATTTCACCAATTTATTCAAGGCCTGATGAGTTTGGATTTTGTCAAAAGATAAAAGTTCATCCTGAAATTTTCTCTCCGACAGAATATTAATTCACAAATACACTGAAGCGTGAACTGATTACATTCTGTGAAGGAGCCAGGGAGCAACATTAAGTTGAACTGTGTCTCTTTTCCTATCAGAGGAGTTCATTTATATGAGGAGACCTGTCTGGTGTGCCACATGTGCCACAGAAAAATTCAATCTCACAACATTTTATCACAAAAAAATAAAAAATAAAAAATAAAAAATACACAGACCACAGAACAGAATAATACCCAGTAGTGCAATTAAATTCAACAGTTTGGTAAGCTGTGTATAAAATACACATGGATCAGTGCCTTCTTCCAGACCATATCCTTGCAATCAAGTGAGAAACGTAATGTCCAAACAATCTAAAAACTTACACAAAAAGGCAAAAGAAAACCTAATATAATGCACTCCCTTGCTCTTTTTTTTTTTTTAAACCAGCTATTCTTAACATAAATAATTAAAGCTCTGGTTTCTGAGGGTACTTAAACATAACATTTGGATTTAAAGTGCTTGAGGAATAAAAGTGTTTTAAGTAAAATATAACTGGATAAATAAAAGGAGAAGGAAGAGAAGAAGAAAAGAGAAGAAAGAAAGAAAGAAATGAAGAGAACAACACCGCTAACTGGAAGGCGTCCCTGGTAGTTGAAAATTGCTTATTTTGTTACTTGGAAGGCTTGTCTCCTTTATGACTGTAAGACGGTTATAGGGATTCCTTTGAAGTAAAACCCCTGTGTCAAGTCCATGACTAATGGCAGTAGCACTGAACAAGTGAGATACAGAATCAGAGGCGTTAGGAGGGGAGGTGGTAGACTGCAGGCAGTAATCGACACTTTGTAAATATCATGTCATTGGTGGTTGGAATCAGTCTCTGTTGTACCCCGCTCTGATATTTCCTCGCATTTTTGTTGTTCGGATGACAGACGCAGCCTTTTTGCACAGTCAAAAATACACAAATACCCCCCCTCCCTTTTTTTTTTTTTTTTTTTACTTAAAATCCATCACTTCCTCCCTCTCCCCTGACGTACCATTTCATGGATAAACTAGCACTAGTCGCGAGCCTTACATCACCAAAAAAAACAAACAAGTGGTCAAGCTTTTGAATCCAACATTTCTTTCTCATCAAGTGGAGTATTAGAATAATAACAACCCGTTTAGAAAAAAAGGCATGGAGTTTCAGTTTCCTCTCAGTTTTCCTGAGACGAAGGGTGGAAGGTCAACTAATCAAAACGGCAGTGTGTTTGTGGGTAACCGGATATGTGCCTATCCCTACTCGCTACCCAACTCTAGGAATGTACTTCAAACTAACAGAATCTTCTAGTATGATAACTGGCAGGTGTGGAACATGGTGCACAATACACCTAAGGAATGAACCTGCTTGTGTTATTTCTCTATCTTATGGCAGTATAAAGCATTTTATTATTAAGCACTATTCTAAGCAAACTGTGTCACTAAAGGGAAGGGGTGAGAAGTACAACATGAGTGAATGTATGTTTTATCCCCTCTATCAACAGATTCCCATATAGCACGCTTACTGTTCTTCATAGTCTACTCTGTATTCTTATTAATGGAACCACAACCCCAATACAAAAATAGATCTAAAGGAAATCAACGGAGTCTCTGTCCATCCTGTAACTTGTCTTATTTTCTCAATGACATGATTTAATATAACATGATGATTTTTAAACTATATTTCCCATCATGTTGAATGGTATTTATGGATCTTTTGAAAGGTGGCAGTGGGAGAGGTAAGGGGGTGGAGTGGATGCACAGTCGGGGTGTTCTTCTGGAATATACACTGATATGTGGGGCCTGATGGGAAATACATGGGTAGACAGGTGCAGGTGGGGGGCGATGTGGTCTGGTGGGAGTTTACTTCTTGGCATTCAGGGCTGCGAGGGAGGCATCCACCTCCTCCTCTGGCTGCAGTGGATGCCACTGGGCGATGGGACGACGGGGGTTGGCCAGCATGTCGGACCAGTGTTTCAGCCCGGCCCCTGTGGACTTGCTTCCCACCCAGATCTTCCCAATGGCATCGTTCTTTCCAATCTTGTCATAATCCAGCACTGTGATCACAGCTTGGATTTTCTGGGGAAAATGGGGGGAAAACATTACAACAAGGCTAATTGTAATTCTAAGTACTGTTGGTTTTGGTCACTTTTTAAAAATAGCCTTAAACCAATAATTCTGCTTTTATTTCAAAGTGAATTATCACTGAACTCTCATGCTCTAGGGAGATTTAAAGCATCTTTCAGTGTACTGTCTTAGCTTTCTGGTCGCAACTTTACTGTGTTGGTTCATCATTGCGTCGTTTCCAGCCACAGCATGGAGCTTGTTTTTGGTGAAAAATTGACCAAAACCCACTGTACAATATCTTCCCAGGTCCAAAGAGCAGACAGACACTATTAGCAACTAGTTGGTGAACATAGTGGAGCACTTGGCAGCTAAAGAGCCAGATAGTTCCCTCTGGATTTGGTGGTGGAGACCAAAACAGTGCTAAAAATGAGAGATAATTGGCCATGTAGTCAGAAATATGTCTAACAACTTCTGATATGTCAATGATGTGTTCACACCTTGTTTCTGCTGACCCCCAAGTGGCCGAAAAGGTCAGTTATTGAAGGCTTAAAGGACAGGATAGGATTTTAAAACAATTCAGATGTTCATTTAAAAACATTTTTTTTCTTTGTGATCATTCCTCATGTTCATACTGGCCTTCTGGATTTCTTCTTCATGTGATTTCAATGTAAGTGAGGGGGACAAAATTCACAGTCCTCATTTCGTCCAAAAATAAATTCAAATGTTAATGTTAATATGAGGCTTTAACTGTTTCCATCCAACATCTTTTCCATACTCTACATACTGCACTCATGCACACATCTACCCTGACCACCGACTTAACTGATGAACACATCCCATGATATCCTTAGTTCTTTTTGTCAAAACTGCTCTATCTTAATTTAAATAAACAACCATTTGCCTTCATTCTGCGTCTCCCTCACTTTTGTCATGGCTTTAGATTCGGGTCGTGACAATGATCTGACACTTTGTGACAAATTGTCCACATATACAGGTCTGTTCACATCCTCATCTTTAACCTAAATAAGCCCATCTTTATTTGTCATATGCACATAGAAGAAAAAATGTCAACAATGTCACTATTTCTTTTGTCTTTCATGTCCATATATCAGTTTATGGATGTGTGTCTGCCTGATTATAGATTGCTTGGTAGGGCAACTATTTACTATTTACATATTTGAGTTCTCACAGTAATTAGTAATGGGTACTTCTAAATCTGTAGGACAGTATGGTGCCAGATGTTTTAACAGATTAATGCATGTCCTTACCTGCATTTGCTCAAGAGGAATCTCAAAGCTGAAGGACTCATTGTAGTACGGATTCAAAGTGTTCTTCTTCACTGTCGTTTTCTTCTTCTTCAGCCTCTTTCCATTCTGCAGCAGGTTAATTTTCACATAGGGATCTGAAAACAGAAAAAAAAAAAAAAAGAAAAAAAGGCAAAATCATGATAAGCTGATATAAAAATGCTTTGGGCATGCATGTTTGGGTTGCAGTGCTGTAATGCACCAACAGATGGGGCCAATGCTGAAGCCAGAGGGGGTGAGAGCTGCTGCATGGTGTGTACTGCAGCGTCAGCACGTGAGCAGAGCAGGAACGACCTAATGGCTGTGCTCACAGGCACGTTCTTATATGCACTGCAGCTAACTAAAGCAGCTCATTTTGTCAGACTGTGAACACTGAAATAGTGTTATGTGTGATGATGTCATAATGAAATGCAATATCTGATGCTCGGGTCCGTGTATATACAGTACCTGAAAGTCCACCCACGTCCATCTTCTTCAGGTTCTTAGCCTCCAGAATGCAGATGGTGAGTTTTCCAGCAGTGGGGACGTAACGCAGGGAGATGCAAATGTCACCAAGCTTCTCCGGCTGTGAGGATCAGGGAATGAGAGAGAAAGTTAAAGGAGATCCCTGATGTACAATACACAGATACACAAACTGTTACATTTTAAATATACCCTGTCAATATCAATCTTTCCCTGCAGCCATTACTGCTGTAACAGCAGCAGGAATTATTTCTTAAGTACCTCGAGATGGTCTTTGTCAAAATGAATAAAATATCTGCACTGCAAAAAAAATGAAATGTAGAGTGTATGTCTTTTTAAGGTGGCTCTGGGGAGGCAGCCGAAGTATCGACTGAAGTGTGTTATTCATATCCTCGTGTAGCATGATGGTAAAGGCATGAAATTACAGGCTGCATGGCTCCAGAGGAAGCAGTGCAGTTGGTCAGGAACCAAAAAGCATGTCCTTTATTCTCATTGGTACACACACAAAGTTGGTAACTTGTGCTCATGGTTATTTTTGGACTATGTCATCCGCTGTTTATGTTGATGAGATATTGATTCAATGAATTTCCATATGTTAAAAATCTCTTCATCTGTTAAAGTGTCCCAACCAATAGCTTTAATAAGTCGTTCTAAACTGGCCTTACCTCTTCTTGGTCTGCGCTGTCCAGGTCTTTCCACTCCTCAATTGGCTTAGCCAGGTCAAGGGTGTTCATGGGTATTTTAATCTCTCCAATGATATCATGTTTAGAGAAGCGATCAAAGTCATAGACTGACATTACCAGAGTCTTCCCTCCCATCTCTGCGAATGGAATCTGTAAGACAGTAACCAGAACCCAGTTCACTCACTGGTATCATTCCTAGGAGGTGGATATCAGCACAATTCACACAGTTCTCACAGTTTCTAAAAAAAAAGAAAAAAAAAAAATGTTAAAAAATTCTGCCAGATCAGAACTACAAAGTAATATGGGTTGTGACTTTGGCCTATGGCTCAAAATTGCCTGACTTAATAAGATGCTGCTTCAGCAGCACTGCCCTGACTTTGACAAGGTAAAGCTGTTTGAATTGTTTTTTATAGAGCTTTGTCAGCAGGCAAGGTGCACCTGAGGTGGCCCTCTCCTTTAATGTGATTCTCTACCACACTCTCCTTGTCAGACACCTTCAATATGTCTGCTGCTTTTTATCACCGCTGGCTAGTAGTGTTAGTAAAAAAAAAGAAAATCAGAATCGAAGCAGCTGCTAAGCTCTAAAAGAAAGTGATAAAGAAAGGAGGAGTTGTTCACCTTTTACAAGACCTATCTACCCATCAAACAGATGGACGTACATGTTGTTTTAATAAGTAATAAGTGAGGGGTGAGCAGGAGGTGTTTCAGCTTACCTTGAAGGTGAAGGTCTCGTTGAAGACAGGATTGAGCGTTTTCTTGTGAACCTTTGTGTCGAACTTCTTCTTCTTGTCAGGGAGGACAAAGACCTTGACGTAGGGGTCAGAGGTGCCACCGCTGTCCATGGAGAGGAGATCAGCAGCTTGCAGGATTCCCACAGTCAGCTGGGGAGGGATGAGGGAGGACTTAGGTGATTCAAAGGGAGTATACTGTAGATCCTTCGCAAGCCCACACCAAAACTAAATCCTTCGCAACGTCCCTGATCCCATATTTATTTTTGAGAAATCAACACAGCAATACTAGGACAGAGGAAATGTCATACAAAGGAAACAGGTAGTGACTGTCCCTTCGTTTTGACATGAAAATGTAGAATGAACTATTCAAGTTCTTGCCTTGTTCTCCTGGAAGTCGTAATCAATGGAGTACTGCAGCTTCCCAAGCTTTTCTTTCTCCTTCACTTCCTCCTCTTTCTCGTCCCCAGTCAGTCCAGGCTCGACATCATCTTCTTCATCATCGTCATCCTGTTGTTTCTGCAAAGACAGAAAGGGGGGCAGGTGGCAAAAGAAGGAGTGAGAGGACGGTCCTGAGGCGGCGGCCGTGCTGAACACCAAACCTCCATTATCAGCAGTCGGGTTAGTCACAGCACCTACCTGCCACTTACCCCCGCTCACCCCGGTGTTACAAGTGCAATCTGTTCATCGATGACCACGGTTGCAACCTGACTTGATTTCACTATTTCTTGGGTGACACCATTTGCTGTTTTCCTTTCTTTCTTTTTTTTTTTCATGAGAATTACAAGTGTGTTAAAATCTGACAAAATCAGAGGCAGGGGATTTTCTCCGGGAGTACATATTGTTGTAGAAATGCCATTTATATAGATGTATAGATATAGATTAAATATAAACTCTGTGTTATTGTGCAAAGAGTGGAGAGAGAGACAGATTGAGAAAAAGAGAGAAGACAGAAAAAACAGTCAATATACAGGAGGTGGACAGAAAAAAACAGGACCCCCTTACATTAAAATGCAATCTAATACAACAGCCGTACAAAAAACCTCTGGAAGTTTTTTTTTTTTTTTTCCAGTTATAAGAATGCTGATTATCCTTTATTAATGACAATTGGTTTTTATTTGATTTACAAATTAATATGACTCACTTGTGTAGCTGCCATCAATTGTGACATTACGGGATGTGGACAAAATAACGGGAACATGACAGCCAAGGGAAAGTTTGAGGGAATTCAAGGTTATAAAGGCAGCTACACAAATCCTATGTATGACTCATTCCAAATGAGTCATATTAAGTTTTCCACAAAGTCTCAAAAATCTTGATGACGTATCCCACACAGATGAACGCTGCATTGGCAGAGATAAGACAAAATCCTGAGTAAACAAACTGAAGGATATTACGGGATACTTTCTTCAAAAGAACCACAAACCTAAACCTTTTTGACACGTTAAGCTTTTGTTTTGTTTTGTTTTTTACAAATGTAGCATTTGTTGCAGAGCTGTAGCATTGCATTGCACTATAGTGACAGGTGTTGCTGTTATTTTGTCCACCCCATGTACAGTATATTTCCAGTACAAGATGTCACAAGAAGCAGTGCGTCCTTACTGAGAGGAAGTGAAGGACAGATGTGATTTTTATCAAACCACTGACGCAGTGATTCCTGACACTTTTCTTGAAAAGCTCTTAAACTTGCTAAAACCACAGGCAAATATCCTCGGATAACGCATGCTGTGCCAACTGACAGTGTAAGCTGTTTGACAAACAGGTTTACTTCAATCCAAACAATATTACTGTTTGCCGTTTATCTCCTCCTGACATACCAAAGACTCATTAATGTGTTTACACTGGTGTTGTTGATAGCACTTTGCTGCTATTATTGTACTCTGGCCTGATTATTGCAACTAGCTGAATTACTGAAAGATTTCACAATTTATTCCAAACAGTAATCTCCAGATTTTCCAGTTGATACGCTAATGTGAATTATTGTGACTCGTGATCATACGCTATAACAAAATTCAGCAGTTTACTGACAGTTAACTGCTCCTGAGATAATCTGGGTGTGATGAAGGAGATAAATCAAGTCCTCTTTTGTCATCCATTTGCCTTAACATCACACCCAGCGACTCTTCAGTCTTTCATCTCCTTGGAGGCGGCCGCGGCTAATCGAGTAAGGCAATTTGCTCTGATATCAATATTAAAGTAAACTTTCATTTTCGGACGCTGAAAGAAGCTGGATAATATCTCAGTATGGCCTACTTTCCTATGGCTGTCTTCTTGACAGAACACTGAAGTCTTCGTAAGACTGGAGGGTCCAGCTACTCACTGATGAGCTGGAAGAGGAACAGGGCAACACACACAGAAAATACACACACCATCACACACACTGCACACCACACTGTAGTGTACACACCCCATGTACATACCCAAACACACACATACACACACACACACACACACACACACACACAACACATTTGCTTACATGCAGGCACTCATGCATGCTCAAAAACCCTCTCTCTCTCTTTCACACACACATTCTTACACAATATTCCTTATATGTGGCATTCTCTATCTTTATTGTGGTAAATGCTTTTCATTCAAGCATGCCAGGCCACACAATGCAGGATCCAAGTTTCTTTCCGATGGCAAATGTAAATGAATTACCTTATCATTTCTGAAAGTAAAACTTACGCTTTGATGTTTTTTTAAAAACCCTCTGTGGCAAATTTTTGTCAGGCCCAAAAATTTCTGTACATATGTTCTGAGTGAAATGTACACATCCATGGAGGGATCATGCTACATTGAGAATTTCCAGTTGTTCTCAAACTTCCAGTGGGGGTTCAAAGACAAAGACATGGTATGTCTGAATGAATGCCCTTTGGTCAACTCCACGGGGTGAATTGCAAACTCAGCACGGAGGTTTTTACTGAATGAAATATGCGTTAACACAGTCAGTTGACTGTAGCGTTGACTTTCAATCGACTGAAATCAGGCCTCTGCAGTTGACTGCAAATGTGGGCAAACATTCTGGCCCACCATTTCTCCTCAGTGAGACCCAAGTGCTTCAGGGAGAGAGAGGAGGGGGGGCATCAATGACTGTCACCTAGTATGTCAGCAGCATGGGTCATCCAGGAAAGTTACTCTCAAGTCAAGTTGTGGCCATTCAATGGTACCTACTGCAAGGGCATATGCTGGTCTTTGTCAAGCGATACCAACAGCTTTAACTGTTGCGGAGCTCGGAGCGTGTTTGCACAGTTGGGGGCGCAGCCTGTGAATTTCAGACCCAGGTCAATGTATATCTGGAGGGTTGGTCGTTTGAAAGGTTTCAGCTTTTGGTTGTGTTGCACAATCGAGGCCTGTCATGGTGGAAACATGCTCAAAGCTCTCAGTTAGGTAAAGTCTCAGCTATTATTTGACAAATATCCAGCTTACCCCTTGCACATGCATGTTAGTGATCTCTAGTGAGTTGCTGAGTGCACTCGTCATTCAAAGGCTCAACCATAGGATGAGTTTCATGTTCATTTCAAACCATATACACTTAAACAGGTCTTTGTTCTGTTGTTTTTTGCCAAAAAATTGCAATCTCTGTTTAATCAAGACATAGCAGTTGGTGCGGCATATCAGTTCAGTGGATTTTGCGAAGCAGCTTAATCGCTCCCATATATTCCTCAAGCACCCGCAGCACCTAAGCTTGCAAAAAACTAAGGAAGCCATAGCACTCATTGTCATCATCATTGCAATCCAAATCCCTCCAAGCCCAGCCCAGCCCACCCCCACCACAGCTCCCCCCCTTGCCATGGTCTGTGCTTACACAGAGCGGCCAGAGAGGGGTGCCGCGTGCCATCAGACCTACCGTAGGCAGAGAAGTCCACCACAGTCAAGATACACGGAGCACACATAAGACACAAAGCAGGAAGGAGGAGAGCAGAGACAAAGGAAGAGATTGAACTCACAGCAGACACCAAAGAAGGGTAATCACAGCAAATGCAGTCAGCTACACTGTAGGGAGCGAGGAAAATGACAGATAGAGGAGCCTCCTCATTAGCACAATCGTATCTTGCGCGGCAGGGCCGTTGGGTTTTAAAATAACTCCAGTTTTAGATGTATTCTTATTGTGCTTCGTGAAATCATCAATCATACGTGTGAAAAAATAATAATCACAGGCCCAAAACAACACCATTGTGGTAACTGCTAATTTTCATAATTACTCTCTAATGACTGAAGGAAAAAACAATGGTTGGGCTCAATAGATAAGGGTGCTGTCATTTTCCACTCAAATCCCAAAAGCACAAGTGAGAAAAAGAGCAACAATAACATTTACGACAAATACATTAAATAATGAAAAAAAGAAAGAGAGAAATAAAAAATAATCATGGTGCGTAAAGAATGTAATTAACACCTGCGGAGAATACACTGACTGGGTTAAAAAGCCATCAAAAAGTTACAGTCTGTGCCAGTGGTATTGATCTAATACACTTAGGACCAGGAAAATATTTTTATTTTAATGTTAATTGGCTAAAATGTGAAACATGATGGCTACTGGTCCAAATTGTTATAACTGAGTCAGACGTATCACTACATGCATGTTTTCTCTCTAGTCTGTTACAAAGCTAAACTCCAAGTCCCACAGCTGTTACATAATAGTCTCATATACAGGTTAGAGCTGGCTGTGGTTTGCCCTGCTTCGCACACAGTGTGGGTGTAAATTCCACCAAGCCGTGACACGACCCCCTACGGTGAAACATACCTCTCCGCCTTTCAGGTTCTTCATGCCCATGTCACCCTTCCCCTTCTTGCCCTTCTTGTTCTTCTTCTTCTTGCAACAGCATTTCTTGATGATGCAGAAGCAGCACGTTAGAATGAGTAAAGCAGCGACCACGGCAATGGCAATGATGGCCCAGGATGGCACTGAGGAGAATATACAGACCAATGTATAGATGGCACATCCACAACCAGAAAGAGGAGAAGCAAATACTTTGACATTTGACCAACCAATCACTTAGCCTACTCCCATGTCATGTCCTGGGCCAAATATATTTAGTAAGAGGTGCTAGGTTAGCAATTAGATTGGATGGAAATTAGATTTCTCAGCCATTAGGAGGGGCTGCCAGTGATCAATACTGAATGAAGACATTATGAGGCTGCCGATGCCTGCAGCAAAATAGAAAATTTAATTCCAAAATCATTGCTTAGAGTCACATCAATATGAGTTGGTTGATCGGGACAGGTCTGGGTTTTGTCTGGCACTCACGTGGGATCTTGTCGATTTCATTCAGGAACTTGTTCTTTATCTCGTCGAATGCATCGTTCTTGTTGACTGGTTCGGTGGCATTGTCATTAGAGACTAATGCGACAGGGGCTGGAGTCATAGTCAAGGCACTGGCCCCTGTTGGCTTAGCAGCGACCATGGGCGTTGTCTGATGCCTGAACAAGTTAAACTTCGTCATTTAGGCTGCACGCACAGTCCCTGAAAAACAGCAAGAAAACATTGGTTCATTGTCTGATAAAGTTATCCAGCCACCAGTGACTTCTATTCCACCTGCACATTATAATCCCCTTGTGTGCAATCACACAGTCACAGGCAGATACTGACAGAAACTCATTAAAGGGTTGAGTCACTCATCCAATTTTAAGGTTTTTGGAGATGTCTGAAAAAGAAAAGTGGGGCCAAAACACGCCATGGATATACTTGGTGACACAAAAGTCAGACGTTTATAATAATGCATAAAGTTAGCAGAAAACAATCAAAAGAGGGAATGATTCAATCAACTCTGAGTTATCGAAAGATTCTGGCTGCAGCTCAGGTGGTAAAGAGGGACAGCTGTGAGAAGAATGGTGGTTTGATCCCAGGCTCCTTCTGCTCGCATGTCCGACTCTCATTTAGCAAAACACTGAACCCGAATTGCTCTTTGTAAGTGTGTGTGCATGGGAAAAAAATTGAGGTCACTTTGGACAAAAAACATCTGCTGCATAAATGTAATGTAATGAAGCACCACTATTAAATATGGGTCATATTGTACGGGAAACAAATCAGTCAGTATATTTCCTGTTGAGAGAGTATGTATCTACAAAAAGCCCAGGACTGAGCCACTTGTCTTTTTCTTCTACATCTGCCACAAGAGCAAACACAGTCAGACAAACAAACAAACAAACCCGAAAACAGGTTTTCCAAGATTTGCCGCAGATGTGAGTCCCATTAATTCAAATGCTGGCGAGCGTCATGGAGGTTTGTTTGCATCTGTAATCTGTATTAGTTAGTCAAGCTTTATTATTCAGGAAGTCTCAAAATCAAAATTAAAATTTCTTTTGCAAGAGAGATTTGTAAAAGAGATCTTGATCAATTTGTTTTTAAGAGAGACTTAGGAGACTAATGAAAACATTCAATTAAATACTAATGAAATTAAAAACAACACTTTATAGTCCCCTAGAGGGATGAGTGTTTCTAACTTCAGTTCAGTTTGTTCTGCCGTTCAATGCAGTTGTGAGGTGCATGGCACTGGAAACAAGTATTTCCCTGGTGTTTAAAACACAGAGAAAGAAAATGACACTATTTGTCAAACCAGTTTTTTTTACCCACAACTCCTGTTACTCCCAAAGGCTTCATTCAAATATTTTACATTTAAATTTTCATTTAAATCCAAAGTGTTTTCTTGACTGTGCAAACGTGTTTCATGAATATTGTACCTCGTCTGTTTGTTGAATAGTTACAGTATGACCAAACCAGTATATTGTGTAATTCACCCACATCAATACCATGATCAGTTTCAAATAGTTGCTTTCTTTCTCCACCAACTTACATGTGTCCATGTAAAAAATGAAAAAGAGAAAAACAACAAAGACAGCTGGAGGCACCTAGTTTGCAAAAAAAACTGAAATATCTGTTGAAGCTTCTGATAGGCAGGAGTCACTGTAAAGGCCACACACTGTGGCAAAGGATGAGCAGAAGTGATTGTAACATAACAAGCTGAAAAGTGATCACCTGTAAAGAAAAACTCCAGATGGCATCTTCAAGTGATGCTCAGCTAATTCTCTAACATCTTACCCTATAATGGTGCAGCAATATGACAGTGTAATCATTTTAAAATCAAAAGATATTGATTCATATATATGTAGAGCTTCAATGATTAGTCGATGCTTCTCAACTGTGATCAGTGGGGGCTTTTCTTTGTCTGATGTGATAGTAAACAGAATATATATAGGGTTTGAAGTGTTGGTCGAATTACACAAGAAACCTCAACTATGGGGAATTATAACAGGCATTTTTTGTCATTTTATGGACAAAACCTTAGTTGCAGGCCCTATATGGATGTGATGATTCACGAAGAAAGGATTATTATTAAAAGTCAGTGCAGGTGACTAATAGTGCTACACTGAGTAAACTGAGTAAACTGATCCATTAGACATATTGTCCACAGTATGTTTAAAAGCTTAACCTGCTTGGCCAATTCTTAAACATGACGCCACAGGAAGCGCAAAATAACTTTGACAAAGTTTCTGAAAACTTATGATTAAGCTGTTTTTTATAACTCAGCCAAGGCCTGAGCCCTTTGTCTGTGTGCCATTCAATCAATTTCCACTGAGGAGGTGCATAAGAATTTATTTCATAAAATGACTGATTGCGGCAGTCTACACCACAGTCTGCCATTTTATAGTGTTTCTAACATATTTCACAGGGTTGTGAGGTCAGTGGATAATGATTTGAGATCAGTTACCAACAATATTTATGAGAAATAACCATCAATCCTCAATTTATCACACCTTTGTTCTGTCTGGACGTTGCTCTGTACCTGAGCCAACACTGCCTGTCCAGGAAAAGGTGCTTAAGCGCAGCAAAAAAACAAAATGAACAACTGCAAGCCATTCTCCAGTGGTGTTTCCACAGGCCAAACAAATGTTCAATCAGAGCTCTTATCGGTTCCAGAAATCACACTGTGACAAGTGCAGCTGAAAGCAGCCTGCCAGCAGAGTGATGAGTGATTGGGTGAGACCTCAATTCAGAAAGCAGAGAAAGATGACAAGCATAACAAGAGGAGACTTCTGCTGTTGATTTTATTAAAGTCATGGCGATATGGGCAAAAATAGAGGAATTTCCTATTTCTGAAATGCCAGTTCTCCAAGTTGGTGCCAGAGATTCTGTTTCTATTTATTGCCACATATTAATTATTTACATTGAGACTGACAGCAGGAGGGATAAGCTTATATTATTCAGGGGCCAGAACCAGCTTGTACATCTTAAAATATAAGTGTCTAAAATAACTTTATGCCGTTATGTAGGCTGATGTTAACAAAATCCTGGGACAATATACTGAGATGGGAACTGAAATACTATCCATGCATTGTTTAGGTTTATTGATGAAATGACTGTCTGTCTTGTTTTTTTGTTCTTTGTGGACCCCAGGAAGCGTCGCTAACGATCTACATCAGCTAATGGCGATCCTGATAAAATCATAAAATCCTAGTATCGTTTTCCTCCATCTCACACATTTGAGAATGAATGTGTTACTCAATAAAACACCAATCACAGGCCTCACTGTCTCTGCTCTGTATTATACATTACTGTACATATTCTTACAATGTTAAAAGCATCCACTTACATCTGAGGTTTATGTGCATTTCATCCTGTTTGTCCCTCACACCAGGCCAAGCCAGACCAATTAAATTAACATTCATGGATATGTGCTCAAGCATTTTATCTCCTCCACTCTGAGTGCGACAGTGAGGACGGCCAGAGAGGACACAGACTTACGGCATTGTTTTATTACAGCCATTAGTCCTGCTTCACAGCCAGTGTTTGCTTCAGACGAACCAACTATAACCTGCTTTTTCTTTGACAAAGGCAGTCTTACACCTTTCAAGCCATACCTTTAAATTAGGTATTTAGCAATGACGATTTGTGAGGAATTAGCTGTGAACTGACAATGACTGTCACTAGAAAGAAATCCTCAACAAGAAATCTAGCTGCTGAAAAAAAGACTGGTCTACAGCCACGCAAGCAGCTCTGTGAGGCAGTACATGGGCACAGTGATGCTTTGAGCTAAATGCTAACATCAACATGCTAACAGCTTCAGAATGAGAATGCTAACTTGCTGATGTTTAGCAGGTGTAATGTTTTTACCATCTGACTTTCCCACATTAGCATGCTAACATTTTCTAATTAGCGCTAAACACGAAGTGCAGCTGAGGCTAATGGGAATCTCATTGGTTGTGCCAGTATTTGCTCACAAAACAAAGTACTGGGTAAATTAAACTTCTGATGACTGTACTAGCTTAAATGCAAAGGGAACACCAGAATGATTACAATTCATCCCAAGGATGACATGAATGTGTGACAGAGCTGGAAATCTATCCAGTAGTTGTTGAGACATTTCACCCAAATCACAAAAGTCAACCTCGTGGTGGTGCTAGAGGAAAAGTCAGCAGATACGATACGTCATTTGGGAACCATGAACATTTGTACAAGTGTTTGTGCTTGTTGATGTTGAGCTATTTCACTGGATAAGTGAAAACCTTCACCTAATAGAGAAAAAAATCCAAGAATCACCAAAGTCATCAGTATTCATCCTCTTAGGACAATGAATGTCTGTACAGAATTTCATGGAAATTTCATGGCAATCCATAGTTGTTGAGATATTTCAGTCTGGAACAAATCCACCTGACTGAAAAGCCAACATCTACATCTCGCTTGAGTCATGCTTCTAACGTTGCTAAAGATCAAAGGGAACTTAACTATGCATACTCAGAAATAACTATATAGACACCACAGTTTCCGAAAACTGTGATTTTTACTGAGAGGTTGATGGTTCAGTCCCTGAACCAACAGATTAAATCTTGGAAAAATAGTAATAGAGCTGAGATGCCCTTGAGCAATGCTCCAGACCTCCATCTACTCCAGTGGAGGTGCACAGTGCCTAATCGATCAGACTGTGGTCGTGCTGAGCAGCTTTCAGGTGTGAATGTGTGTAATTCTGTGGGTGTAAAGCAGGGCGTTGCTGAAACATGAGCATTCATGCTCAGGAAAACCTTCCCTGGACGAATTAAAGCTAAAAATAGACTTCTTATCCAATATTCATTTCATATAATACTCGATTACTGCGATCTGTGCGAGCTTTGAGCTCCATCTCCCAATGTGAGTCTCATTTCGATAACGTTTGAGTCATCACAATTCGTTAAAACAAAATGGCTTGGCTCCATGGCCCAGAGCAGCTCAGCTATGGGCATGATCGGCCCCTTATCACTAAACACACTGCTCCGAGTTGGATGGGGATCAAGCACTTTTATCTTTGCACAAACAGAATGCATATAGAAATCTCACGTACTAACAAGGCAGTTTTACTGAAAATTAACTGCGGTACATAAAGGTTAAACATGTCTACAACAGCCGAGAAGCATGAAGGTGAAGGAAAGCATCTTCAGTATTAGTAAAAAAAAATCACTACTCTGGAGAAGAAATCATTTGAAAGTGAGAGAGGCTGTTTTGTTTGTTGTTGATTTTTTTTTGGAACACATCCAGTGTGTTCAAATGAATTAAACAAGTACTTCAAATTGTAAAAAAAGAGAAAAACACATATCAAATTTTAATTGAATTTATATAAGCAGAATCAGAAAAAGCTTCATTGCAACACAATGGAAATGAAAAAATTATGGCTAATATCTTCTTCCCTAAAATAGCTACTTCTTATAATCTGCACCTTCTCCTTCACGCTTTCTGTTTAAGATTCTATAAATAAGACTAATAAGAGATGATGACTTTTATATTGATTCTATGTATATAACACTTTTTTCTTTTGTATTTTAGGGTCATTTTTGTGCTTTTACTACAGACTGTGGAGAATCAAGGGGGAGAGAGATGCAACACAGTTCCCCAGCAAGGCTTGACCTGGGGATGCTGTTTGACGTTTTAGCCCCTTTAGCTCTGGGTGTGCTCTTTGCAGTATATTTAAGGGGCTGAACTGCATATGTTTTATGGAATATGTAAGTGTATTTGTAAAATATAAGTACACACACACACACACACACGCACACTAATAGATTATCACATCATATGTTGTCTTTATCATCATTAGAGAAAAATATGAGTCATTTAGAAAAACAAATATGCCTTGAGGCTAAGTGCTCTTACTTAATTATCCTACACCTGTCAAACTCTAATGATAGTTTCTATATCTCTTTGCTGTATCATGCCATACATGACTGAGAAATGCCACTTCCTTATCTGACGTCATGTGTGTTCTGACCCACTGACCACATGCGTGTGACACCCTCCCCAGTGATGGGAAACCCCAGCTTACAGAAAAGCTGTCTCCATGTGTGAGATTTTGTGTTTAATAAGGGCTTATTAGCACCCAGGTCAGATCCAACAGAAAACAACCTAAGGAGAGAGCTAAAGTCATGCAGCTGTTTCATTACACAACAACAAGTACCCTGAACAGCAATTAATTAACAATCTACATCCAGACGGCCAAGTCCTTTGTTTTTCCCCAGCCCTGACAACTTGCCTCTTTACTAGTTTGCACAGCTGTCTGCCAATGGCTGATCTATATATATATATATATATATATATATGTGTGTGTGTGTGCGTGTGCATGTGTGTATTCATGAACATGTGTGTGCGTTTAAATCTGAACATAAATTTTTGTCCATTTTGTCCCTAATTAAATGAAGCACATAATTCAAAATCATGTAAAAGTCTTGTCACACACTTTCAAAATGGCTCCTGTAAAGGGAGAGAAAAACGAATATAAGGTCATGTGACGACAGCTCAGGGCAACAGTCAGGAGCAGTGGGGCGGCAAATTAAGTATTGAATATTAGCCATTGTGAAAGGTTGTTGTATTCAAAAAGAAACAACAGCCACGGCTGCTTGGTTGTCACAGGCCACCAGACCACCAGGGCCCTCGAAGATACAAAGCAATCTGAATAATGTGACCCCAGTGAAATCATTCAGCCCCCACTGAGGCCCCTACCATCTGTGACATTATGGGTTATGTGTGGGTGGGTGGAGTGCTTGGCCTCCAGCTGAACTAGCCGTGCAGCTTCATTTCCTCCAAGTCTCACTAATGTGATTGCTACAGTAAAATGGGTTGGGTTATTTAAAAAAATGTACAACAAGAACTAAAGGCACTCTTAATTTGATAATTTCAGATTTAGGCCCAAAAGCAAACTTTATGCAAAGTGATATTCCTTTCACCGGGGGACAGATTATCTCTTTTTGAGAGGTTGCATGTGCATGTGTGCTCTAATTTTGTATTTTTACTTTTCATGCTGAGTGAGTCTTTCATTTCATCCAAATCTCATTGAGCTATTTTAGGTATGCGCCAAGTTGCGTAAGATATCGAGGGTATGATATAAAGGATAATTGTTCAAAGGCATCACATGCATCCGGAATTTATGAAAAACACATTTGATCAGACGGGAAGAGAATACTGGCTCGGCCTCCTCTGAGTCACAGCTGACCTCTGATCTGTCTGGACTCGATTTCAGCTGAAAATGTGTACTGGAACATTTAGAGAACAAGGGGCATAGTATTTTATTAGATCCATCAGACAGAGCATTACTGTAGTCAGAAAGCTGAGCTGAGATGGTGGAGTTGTTTCAATTAGAGATAATGTGCAGCTTTGTTCCTGAACTCTTGCTACTCTATGGTAATTCACCCCTGTTGAAATGGACTTGGGGCTCCCACAGTCATAATGGTCTCATTTTGGCCAAGGTTTAATAGGATTACAGGGGGGATACTGATGGCTGCATTGCGTCTTATTTACCACTGAAGGATGAGATACTGTGTGGAACTTGGTCTGAGCTGAACCTAAGAGTACATTCAGCTGTATAAGCAGAATAATTCATTATCCTTATTATTATAGAATGGCGGCAATTGTCATTCCTGCTATTATTCATTAAATGAGCTCATAACTGATAAAACTTTCACAAAACGCTGTGAGGTCTTTGCCTGAATGAAAATCGAAATATTGAACTAAGAGGTGCCAGTGACTATACAGCATCACTTCATTCACATTGTAGTCTTTACAGCTGCCTCTAGTTGCATCTTTCATTGCCATTTTCTGAGCTATGTTGCATAAAGATATCCTGTGTGCAAGAAGCCCTGTATCTCTCCGTCATCATTTGCGCACATAGAGTCAGTGTACAGTCCTGCAGCTGAACAGATTTCAGCTGTCATGCACAGTCAGATAAATGCTAAGTACGTGGCAGAGACGGATTTCTGCAAGGTAGGCTACTGTAGTTGCAAAACGCACCCTCCTTTTGTCATTTCATGGTAGAGAGCCAAGAGACTGACAAAAGCTCTGGCAAACCTGAAAATGAAGCGCATGCTGTGAAATATGTGCCAGAGCCAGATTCTGAAACTCTTGACCATGAACCTTTGAGTCTCCTGCCACAAGGCATCAGTGGGAGTGTGCCAAGCCACTGTCAGAGGTGGTGCAATTTTATTTGACAGTGATTAAAACAGGAAAGTCGACTTACAACGCACTGACTGCATGATGAAGATGTGTGCAGTACGCCCTCTTGTTTGGGTGTTGCACATACAGTCTAATGCAATAAGAGCCTACAGTTAATGATGGCTTAGGACGAAGCTTACAACAACAAACAAAGTTTACTTCATGAACCACTATTTCTTTCTTCCTGAGGTGAACTGATAAAATCTTTTTCCAGGTCATCACTGCGTCGATAACCTTTACTCTGTACCAACAAACAACAGAGTGAATGACATTTACACATTCACTCAGATCTGACTCACAACTGATCTGCAACGCAGTCAGCACAACTGCTTATGCAACTGTCCCAGACAGGACCTTTACAGAGGCATCAGAGCCCTGAGTTTAGCGCCGGGGCTGCAAATGCTCTGAATGCAAAGATAAATAATACAAGCATCCACAAGAAAAGACACTGACAATCAATCACAGACGTCAACATGTCAATTACACTTTTATGTCAACAAAATGCATCAGGAAATCCTGCTGGTGTCACTGCTGATCTGGGGGCAGCGACTGAGATAAGGATGTCAAAATCATCTCGCTGAGGAGAATTAGAGAAAAGCCTCTCCCTCATATATGTCATTGTGTGCTGACCCAAAGGGCGGTCCAGAGAGGCTCATTTACAAAACCTGCTTGTGTAGATAAAACAATGCTTATTCTCACCTGCAGCTGAATGTGACTCAGCTATTATCAGGAGGGGTCCTTGAAAAGGAGGTGGGAGGCGCTGGGGTTTGAATGCTGAGCGAGGAGCTGCAGGGATCATTTACAGCCAGTTGCCATACATCCTCCCTCTCCACCTCAGCACAACCCCTCTCCCTGTCCCCTGATAGGTCGATTAATCATTTTGTCACAGAGATAGTGACCCAATCTGCATGTAAGGCTGTGAGGAGAAAGAGGAGGGGGCTTCTGCATAACTGCAGATAGGCCACAGACATTCTTGTTCTAAAAAGAAAATATGTAGCGAGTGAGAGACTATGAAATCACTTTTCAAGTTAGAAAATCACCCAGACCCATTCATTATGATTGCAATAAAGGAATAGTTTGACATTGGTGTAGCATAGATGAGAAAATCAATACTAATCTAATGTCTGTCTATTTAATTTAAGATAAACCAGCAGCCAGTTAGCTCAGCTTTAAAGTCGCAATGATTAGTCAATGAATCGATTAGTCGATCAAAAGAAAAATATTCAATGTTTCAGTTACTGAAATGAAAAAATGCAAAATATTTGCTGGTTCCAGCTTCTCATAAATGAAGATTTGCCTCTTGTCTTCATCATACATAACAGTAAATGTAATTTGCTTCTGTTTTGGTTTTCAGCAAGTGGAACAAAACAAGCAATGTAAGATGGGCACTTTGGGCTCTGGGAAGTTGTCAAATGCTTTTTTTCACTACTCTTTTTTTTTCTTTTAATTTCATTGACTAACCAATTAATCAAGAAAAATAATTAGTAGCTTAGCACAAAGAGTGGAAACAGCTAGCTTGGCTCTGACCGATGGAAACAAAGTCCACCTTACAGCACCTCTAAAGCTCACTAATTAACATGGTTCATCTCATTTGTATAATCCATACAAAAGCCAAAGTGTAAAAACAACAATTCATGGTTTTACAGGGACATGAGCCCATAGAAAATGGTGAATTGTTTTTACACTTTGGTTTTTGTATGGATTTAAAAAAAAAAAAAAGAGTTGTAACGTGTTAATTAGTGAGCTTTAGAGGTTCTGGTGAGCAGATTCTGTTACAACTGGACAGAGAAAGGCTAACTGCTTCCCCTTGTTAGGAGTCTTTATGCTAAGGTAACTGGCTGCTGGTTGTAGCTTCGTATTTACTGTACAGACATGAGGGTGGTGTCAATCTTCTCATCCAACCCCGTGTCAGAGGCTCTTTCCCAAAATGTCAAACTTTCCCTTTAAACCAACTACTAACCTTATGTGTAACTTCCTATAAAGAAAATCACTGCGTAAACTCAAAGGTTTTTCTCCAGTATGATGAAACACACTGAAAATCATTTCACATTCTCCACAGCAAAGTGTTACTCTGCTCTATGTTATGCTCTCTGACCATCACAAATCCTCTCCTCCACAATAAAAACTGGCACGTTTTCCTCCTTCTAAAGATTAAAAAGTGAAGAACATGCCCCGTCAGCACAGCAAGGTGCTGAGTCTGGTGATAGCGTCTGACCGTTTAACACTGAAGCTCTCTGCTATCGTCTGCCAGCAACACACCATTGCATGGGCTGGGGCCAGGACTGGGAAAGCTCAGCTCTCACCTGGAGTGAGAAGCTGGCAGCAGCTGAGATAGTTGTGCTAATGTGTCAGAGGGAAAATCACTGACTCATTCTCAGGGTCCAGTATGGGTTGGCTTTGTCATTTTGAACATACTTCTGCTTGTGGAATACATTGAAATATAAGCTGAGAGCAAATATTTCAACCTAATGAAGCAGCAGAAAGCAGGAAAACAAGGGTGATGTGGGTGCAAGAGGGCGCACCCACTCAGGAAACGCAATCTAGAAGACCACACACTGAGAATAAGCCTCTTTTCTTTTTCTCCTTCTTCTTTGAGCAGTTCCAGCATTTGGGCACCAGCTGGCCTCTTGGAAGGAGGAAACAGGAAAAAGAAATAAGATTGGTGAACTTCAAAGCATCCTCTCATTTTTCTGGTTATGTATGAGAAACTCGGAGAGTATTTCTCAGTGTGAGAGCCACTGGGAGCGGCAGCCTGAGGTACAGACTTAATGAGCCTGTCTGAATGTTTTAGAGCCTGACAAAAAAAGAACCTTCAGAGCATGCTCAGTATCAAACAGTCCCCTGCTTCCCGGATATTGGAGAAGTAAACATGTACGCAGGTACAGTATATACCCAGCTGAACATACAGTACATATCATATGATCCCCTCACATCCTCAACACTGTGTTTGTTTACTATACTTCTGAAACCTGAGTGATCACATGACCTCTCCAAATAAAAGCCATTGACTGTCCTTGATAATTACCACACCAGAGACTCTGGGGAAAGAATAACCCTGGTTCGTATTTGAAGAAGTGACTTCAGGACACGTAGCTGAGTGAACTGATGATTTCTCTTTGTGTATAATTTTAAAATTGGGTTATATTTGGATTTGTTTTGAAACCACAGAGGTTCATATCAGGCTAAAAATCTTCAGGCTCTCAATAACACTTAAAAATAATACCCTAGTTTTATACAGTTAGTCTGTTATCATGATTTTGAATTAAATTTGATCTAATAAAAACTCTGCTGTACTAATGATGGGTCTGATTCAGAAGTGCAAGAGTCAGCATTAGGCGGTAAGAGGTAGCCAAAGATAGGTTTTGTCCTTGGTACTGTTACCTCAGTGCTGCCTGTGATATATGTCCCATGAGAGATAGCAGGAAAAAAAAGAGCATCCTGCAGCACTTTATAAAATCCCCACCCCTCTACTCTCCATACTCCTCAGCACAACTGTCAGCCTCTCTTCATGTCTGACTACTCTGTCTCAAAAGATAAAGAGCTTTGTGTCTTGTGTCTGTTTTGTTACATTGTGGATACAATACAGCAGACCTGAGGTATTTTAGTGTAGTGTGCTGTTTTTTTGGCTCCACTTGGCTGTTTCCTGGTGCTCAGGGAGGTTGTGAGAGATGCCGGTGTAGCTACAGGGGTAAGAAGAGCATCTGTCAGCAGGGCAGCCTCCTGGACATTCTCCAGGACAGAAGTGCTACACCCACCAGGCAAGCTAAATGAAGCATGATCAATGAGAATAATCTAGATACAGAGCTACACCACCACCAACCCCCCTTCTAAATATCCATGCAACAGTCCCTGATGTGAAATCATAACAGATTGCATACAAACTGCGTGAAGACAAGGTCCATAGCTGGATCGAGGGGGAACATCAGGACCCGAAGGATGTGCAGTATTTCCTATCACGAAGCCTATGAATTAGCTTTGAGTAAAGTTTGGACCACATGCACCAGGAAGTAACATGCACACAGCACCTACACTGCATTGTGGTAAAAACCAACAAAAAAGGAAAGTCAGATGCAGTCTCTAAGAATCCTTAACTACAGCAACAACCACCACTGTACATGCCTACAACTGTGTTCTTAATTCCTTAAAGGAAGTGTTCAAGCAATGCTGAGAGGAGAGTTGAAATACACCCTTACCAGCGCTACCGTAATTCCGTAATCGTGTTCTCCACAACAGGCTAACCCATTCACCAAAGAGGCACTTAGGGTTAATGTTACAGTGCCTTAATACCGTCCCTCGACCGCTCTCCCATCAGCAACAGAAACTGCAGTCCTCCTCGCACTGTTTCCACTGCAGCACTACTTGTTCTCCCATACACACACTCGCATACATACACACATGCTCACTCGTTCTCTCTGTGACTACCCCCACCTCTGTTTCTCTCAATCCCCTCCTCCTCTCCCTCTCTCCACTATTTCTGTCTCTTTCACTGGAAGGATCCCCCTCCCCTCCTTTTCCCTCTCCCTTCCCCTCGCTTTCTCTCCATCTTCCATCTCCATCCCCTCCGCTCCGGCACTCACTGCTCGGCCGGCTGATTTGCGACGCTGCTCACAAGGTGCTGCATGCAGCAATCTGTGCCCTAGTCCACCACATAAGGGCAAATCCAAAAGCATCCATATGCTCTAGTGTCCGACTGGCACCCGTGCCCTCGATCAAACAGCACTGCTGCTTCCACAGGGCTCTGATATGTTCCTGAGCTTACAAGGCTGCAACTGCATGGAAAAAAGAGTGGATGTAAATAAGTAAAACGAAAATGACACACTGTAGATGAGACCTCTAGATAATAGGACAAAGAGAAGAAGAAGCATGTCATTTGCTGTGTGCTTACCGCAGCAGTAGTCTGCTGCTGAGTCTCTCTCTCTCTCTTGCCATCTCTATCCATTTATCTGAATTATGTCTTTGGACTTGCACCACTCCCACTGTCATCAAGGAAGATTTTAATCCTGTGACAACGGCATAAATATCTGCAGGGTATATATCACTGTATCTATGTATAAATATATGAAGGTTTTTAGTGTGATTTAAGACCAACAAAGTTTCTCTTTTTCACGCTGCTTTATATAAGCTTCTGAGTGGGATACGGTCCTGTCACTAAAATCTCAAAATGGCTTAAAAGAAGAAAAAAATATTCATAGTATAAATACTTCAACTGCTAAATCATCAGCGATGCCACCCAGACCCCTTAGCTCATACTGCTTTTTTCCCCTCATAGCAGGCACATTACTGTGTAAATCTGCTTGTTTAATGACATGACGTGACGCACTCTTTTGCTTAA
This sequence comes from Seriola lalandi dorsalis, assembly GCF_002814215.2. Classification (NCBI taxonomy): domain Eukaryota; kingdom Metazoa; phylum Chordata; class Actinopteri; order Carangiformes; family Carangidae; genus Seriola; species Seriola lalandi. The sequence goes on along the minus strand of NW_019524850.1, from coordinate 264,308 downwards.
CACCAACGCTGAACCAGACAGTTTGGAGCCCTAGGGTATTAGTGTGTGTCACCAAGAATTCTCATCGTCCCCTAAGTGAATCACCCTCCTTATTGGCTAGCAATGAGCACTTGAACCAGAAATCAATAAGGTCTCAATCAGTAAAAATGGAGGGGAGAAGAGAGAGAAGAGAGAGATGGCTTTTTGCAATTTCAAAACACATAACTAGAGAGAGAGGATTGCAATTTGTTCCCTGTCTGTAGCAATACCATTTCTCAGCATTGGGTCCAGGCAGTAATGTGTGGTTGCTGGTTCTGAATTAGAAGTGATCTGATAATTATGGGAGATGAAGTTGCCCTCGCAATACACACACATGAAGAAAAATGACACAAGCACAGCATTGTATATCTTGTTATACACTTTATATCTTCACATAAGGTTTGCTGTGTGGTTAAAGTGTACAAGGTCACAGAAAAGGTTAGGTGTTATTCTGTATTTTTCTTATTGTCAAAGAATCCCATGTAAAGACCAACATTGTATTAGTCCACCTCTCAACACCTTCTCAACTCCCTCACAAGTCTGTGGTTCCCAGCCCCAAGCCTGTGACATAAAGCTTTAATAACTGGTCACAAATACATAGTTTCATTTTCAAAAATGATTAAGTAAGATCCTAAAAAACAGGGCATTGAAGATTTTAACAAATGTTATTCAGACAGGAGTAAGTTATGTGTTTGTTGGGGACTACTTTAACCCGTGGATGGATACACATTTGATCCGAGTGAGTATTTACAGCAGCGGGAGAATGCAGTGGACAGGACAGTGGATTGATTCAAAATAAACAGAATACAGTTTGTCATAATGAGGGACCATGTCACCCGGTGAAACGGTGTGGCTCACTGATGTGTTTTTGTTTTTGGATAAAACTGCACTCTAAGGCACAGAGGAATAAACTAAGCCAGGCTTTGGCTACACAGACAACACTTGTTTGCAGGATCAATTCATTGTTAGTTTTGGTCTTTTCACAGGATTTGTTAACAATAAGAAAAAAAAATACAGAACATCAGTTTAGGATCACAGAAGCGAATCCAAACCCAGAGGGTGGCTGTTTAATCTCTTCCTGTAGCTCTCTGCCTCCATATTGTTTTGTGTATAGGGTGAAAGTAAAATGGCAGCCCTCCACTGCAATTCGGACTAAATGAAGCACAATTTTTTTCTATTTCCTCCTCATCGACATATAATGACATTTAGGCCTTGCTATTGAATCTATGAGAGCTAGTGAACCCTGTACTCCTTTGAGCACCCTTTTCCACATTGTAAGAGATATCTTACAGCCCGATGCCCTGAGACCCAGGCAGGACTGATTCACTGTCTGAGTGGGAACAGGATATTGATCCAACCAGGATTCATAGCATGCTGGGGTAAACCATGGTGAGCAACACTGGCAACTGTCCCACGAGACATGGGACACAGTATGAATGCTCTCATCATGGTTTTGTACTGCTGAATATTGCTGCTACACCAGACACCACACACTAATAATCTCGTAATAATGAGCATAATAGTAAAAAGTAAGAAAAAAAAAAAGCCCACTCCATCAGACCTTACTTTGAACTAAACAGGCCAAGGCTCTAGAGAGATTCAGTGCAACTTAGAATACATATTTAATAAGGCATGCGTGTTGTGGAGACTAACTGCACGGAGCTTACAGACATGTGTTAAAGCCGTTCAGTCAATGACTATGGGAAGCCATTAAAATGCGTTGCCCTACCCAGCTTTTTCCACAAAAATCACATGTAATGCCACGTGTTTTTTCTGTGCAATGATTAAAGTCACACAGCTGTCTCAAACAGGGGTAACTGTGTTTCTGAGACAGCTGCGATTTTCAACAGAAGCTCAACAGGAAAACAGGAAAATATGAAAATAGGAAGGATGACTAAGAAAAAAGACTGATGCTTTTTTTTCACTGCACAAGAGCCAAAAAAAAAAAACACCCTACATTTGCATAAAAAAAGATACAGCACACACACAAACATATGACAGCATCTGGCGTTTCTCTGTATCAAGTGAAGTCTCAAGATTTATGTCTGCGATGGCTTTAAACATGAAGCAGTGAAGTGTTGTTGCTGCTCCCCCCAATCTCAAATTCTCTTTGGTGACTGCTGCCTTCATGTATGTGGGGTAAATATACAATGCTGTGGCTGGCAGTCACGGATTAGATCTGGTTCTGTGTCTGTCTTGGGATGCAGTGTTGCAGATGTGAGGAGATGCAACAATGCACTACTTTGTGTTTTATTGTGTTGGCCCATTTTTAGATCTGGCAGAGTGAGTGGGGAACCTCTCTGCTAGAGCAATGTTTCCATAATGTTTCTTCACACTGCTGCTAAGAAAAGGCCAAAATCATGTTGCTGCAACTGATACTGCAATTTAATTTAATTTAATTTAATTTAAACCAACTGGTAAATTTTGAACGAATATCAATTTCAATAAAAAGTGTAGTTTCAATGTACAAATCAATACATTCAACTTTTCATATTCTACATCATTATATCACCAGATGCAAACATGAAACAGATTCTTTCTGCACCAAGGAAGGTGATTTTCTTAAAATGATGTATAAGCATTGTGAAATATTTAGTCATGTAATCGACAGAAAAGTAATTTGATTATGGATTAATCGTTTCAGTCATCTCTGAGGCAAACATGTCAAACACTTGATGGTTCCTGCTTTACAAATGTTAGAATGTGCTAATGACAGTAAACTGAATATCTTTGGTCGCTTGGTCTGTGGAGATATCCTAAACTACACTGTTTTCATGATTGATGAATTGATCATGGAAACAATGCTAACAGTTGTGTGTAAAGCCATCTCTCTCTCTCTCTCTGTGTTTTAAAAAGAAGCAGTTGATTTCTGTGATATTATTTTAAAATATTTCACATAAAATGTAAAGATTTTGAGATGTTTAATTACACGGAATATGCTGCTGTGTAAATCATAAATTAAAAAATCTTTCTCTCATTGCCTTTATCTATTTAGTCTAGCGACTAGCTGGTGAACAGAGCATGGCACACTAAAGCATGTAGAGACCAAAACAGAGCTAAAAGGAGAGTGAATATTGGACTTACATTTGCCAGGTGAACAGAATCAACACTAATGTTACTTCATATCTGCTAGGTGTCTAAATAAGCAATCATTTACAAATAAGCAACCAATATGTTTGCCATATCAACTTGTGATAAAATGTCAGTTTATAACTGGTTTCCTTTGTTTCACAAGTTGCCTAAAATCTGTTAATGCTGGTTTTAAAATTTTTATAAATATATAAGGTGTTTCAGTTCTTATTCATCATGTAAAGTTTTATCTTGATGGAATAGAAGGACTATTTTTTGTCTTATTCATCTGTGGTGCCTCACTCACCCAGAGATAAGGCTGAATTTATGTGTGTCTCTCCAGTTGCTCTGGAAAAAAAAACATATTTCAACAATATATTATAGTAACATGTTACATTTAGTAAAAGCTACATTCTCTAACACTGCTGCATATTCAGACAACTAATTGTGCACCACTGGTCCCCGGGGTATGAATTTTCATTCAGTGATATTGAGCTGATCAATGTTAATAACGATAAGGCTGACACAGGGCAGCGAGGGCTGAATAATGGCAGATGGTTGTACTAACAGAGCCGGTATAAAAGCAGCAGCCAGAAACCGTCCTTCCAGGCGTGGCTGTTTTCCGCTGGGGTTTATTAGCTTTCTGTAGCCCCTGAAGCACTGGAGCTTCCATCACTCATGGAAATGACTCTGATTAATCAGCTGAGTGCTGGAGTGTACAGGGTATTCTGGAGACTGGCGCACAAAGAGCCGATCCTACAGTAAATCATGCTCGCTCACAGTGGGCTGCACCTTCATCTTCACCACGCCTTTCCTGTTCACTACACACTGCAGTGGGCCCCCTCCTCCCCCCGGCACATGCAAGGCTTTTTTAAAAACAGATGGGGGAGCGGGGAAAACCCAACACACAATGTTTCATGCTGACATCTAGTGGAGTCTAAACATGTGATTACGCAAGGCTCAGATCTATTTACATAGACTGGAGGGTTAGGCTCTACTGATTTATTTATTTGGAATCATGTGTAGCCTAAAAATATGAAATAATTTGGTATAAACAATAACTAACCCAATTCTAACCACACAATTAATGATAATCAACACTTTTCTTTTCAGGTCAATTAGTGCTTTACCCCATAGCCCATCAGAGTGCTATATTATGGGACAGTTTCAGAAAGCATCCAGCCATGGGCAGTCTGCCATCTGGGCCATGCCTTCAGTGGACAGCAAGGGCGCAGAGGAAGGCTCGATTTCTGAAATGACGAGGAATGGATGATATTTCTGAGAGGGGAGCTGCAGAGGATGGAGGCATGTAACAATGTGCAGTGATCTGTCTCCTTTTAAAAAGGACGGTCACAGCAATGACACTGGACTGCTCTGATGAAGAATCTCCTGCTCCTCCTCCCCCCTTTTTTGTCTCTCTCTATCTCACAGTCTTTAAGTTCACAGTAGCAGCCTCAGAGCCTTCATACACATACATACTTACAGCCAGAATCTTGAATCTTGAAAAGTGGCAGGAGGTAATCACAGTGGGAATGTTGTCAGTCAGAAACCCTGAAAGAGAAAGACATTACGTGAACTCAGAGACGGCTTAGTTCACTCTGTGAGTCAAAGAAACACCTGTATTGTATCTTCATCATTGATTTCACTGAAAACCCAGCGAGAAATTTGGTAAATTTAGTGTTGATTTCAAACTTTTGCTGAACCTCAATCCTCTTAAATTATGTAAATGTACATAGTTTGACTGATTTGAAAGTAGTGAGCCTGGTGTGTGCATCATTTCAAGATAATCTATTGCATTAAATGACATTCCACAAACATATAGTGTGATTAGCACCCCTGAATTAAAAGTATTAATTATGGGTAAAAACAAATGAAAACTTTCGATTTGCACAATAAAGCAAAAATCATTTAGAGCCAGGGGAAGAATATTGATAGCTGTCTCCCTCTCACATAAACAAGCTGATATATGCCTGGAGCCAACTGTTTTGATCCACAAAGCTGCAGGACGAATGAATTATCACTGGCAGCTATCCGTTGCACATGATGGCTCACCAGTTATTGAATTAATTCATTGTCATTACCGTGTCCTAATGACTCTCTTTGAAAAATAGCTGTGAATCAACATGCAATACCTGAGACAGCTTTCTACACCGCCAAGTAAAGTTCACACCTGGGTCAACCACTAAACTAAACAGTTGTTTCCAGGGTTAACCTCTAAAGATGATTTCATGAGTCATTTATAAATATTTTAGCAAAGAGGTGTTTTATTGATAAAAACAAGCAGGTTTTCACAACAACACCAAATGGATACTGTTGCACAAATATTAGACAGCGAACCAAGCAACACAGAATTTTAGGAAAACAAAATCAGCCAAATAGAGATTTGTGAAAGTCCTCTCATAGCAAGATATTAAGTGCAGTGCTCAACTGACCTTGACCTTGACCCTGACTTAACTGATCTTAGTCAGCCTGACATGTACTCCAACACAAATACCAACTAATGTTATTGGTATGGTTAATAGTATGGTTTGACATTTTGGGATATATGCTTAGTCACTTTCTTGCCAGGAATTTCAAGAGCAGATTGATACACTACTATGTCTGAACGCTAAATATGAAGCTATAGCCAGATGGCGCTTATCTTAGCTTAGCACACAGACTGTAAAAAGGGGGAAACAGCTAGCCTTGCTAGCCTGGCCCTTCCTGTACTTCTAAAGCTTAGCATTCATTCATTCATTAGCCGTACCACTTATCCTGGGCGAGGGCGAGGTACACCCTGGACAGGTCGCCAGTCTCTTACAAGGCTGACATATAGAGATAAACAACCTTTCACATTCACATTCATACCTATGGGCAATTTAGAGTTGCTAATTAATCCAACCTGCATGTCTAGAAGCTGGAGGAAACCCACGCTGGCACAAGAACATGCAAACTTCGAACCCTGAACCTTCTTGCTGTGAGGCGACAGTGCTAAAACATTTTTATCTTGGCTGTAGCTTCATATTTATAGGACAAACTTCAGAGACTTCAATTCTAACTCTCAACAAGAGAGCAAAGAAGAGTGCTTCCCCATATGTCTACCTTTTCCTTTAAGCTACAACAACCAGATCTGAGTCCCTTTCGTAGCACCACGCTTGCGGATCACAATTTGCCGATGAGAGACTTGAAAAACTTTTATGATCAGTGAAATTCCATCTGGGCTCTTCTACAGACCTTTGAGGATATTCTATTTGTGGCCCAATTTCCTTCGACTATTTTGGCAAAACAATCAATTTCATGACTCACTGGACTTAATTGCCTTATTGTAATTGTATCATGAATGACATCCACAGGGAGAGATAACCATCTTCAATTTGTGCACTTCAGTGAAGGAAAACTGTTTAAATCTGCCATCACCAGAACAGCTTTTCTTCTGTGAATTCTAGATTTTACTTTTCTAAACATGGTCAAAGACTTCAATTTCTCACTGAACTAGCTTTTTAAGTAACACCCAAGAGATCAATCCATCATTTTGACCCGCGGGTACCATAAAATCTATGCTGAAAACAAACATTGTTAAGATACTAAGAGAAATCATTTTCTATACCTTGTGCTGGTGACCTTTTAATGTGAACACACCCAACTCAAAAGATTTCTAGACAACAAGACGGCTGATGAAAAATATCAGCACTACACCAAGGAATAATTTCATGGTACACAGAGGAGACTAGACCAGGGAATTCTTTAGGTTATTACACAATGAAGTACCTGCAGTCCTCATAGAAACACTATGAAACTGTCAAAGTGAGTTGTTTGCAGCTAGCTGAAGGCCTGCAGTGACAGGGAGGAGAAAAGCTTCAACACTGCTTCACATTGTAGAACTCCAAAAATACACGTGGCATTTTCTTTGTTTCACATAGAAAGGTCAAATGACAAGGGCTGAATTCAAAATCTGAAAACAAAAACACTCAATCAAGCCTGATTTGAATCTCAAACCCTAATGTAAAGGAGAATTGTCAATTACATGCTTATATAACACCATAATCTCAAAGTGGAAATAAACGTTATCCCATGAGGACAAATATAAGGTCAAATCTCAATCAAAAAAAAAAAAGAGAAAATCTTGAAAGATCACAAATTGGCTGTCTGACAGTAGCGACGGGCCCTGATGTGCAGATTCTTAGAAACAATCACGTTAAAGGGAATTGCCTCTTGGTGAACATAATTGGATCTTTCCCACACCTATTTATGTCCCCTAGGGACCAGACTATGCAGAGGTAAAAAGAATCTAATGAAGACTCTGTCCTTTGGTTTCCATTACAGGTCAGCATCAGTGAACCATGCTGGCAGTGGAGTCATTTCAAATTGAACTTTGATAAGCCAGATCACTAAAGGTCAGGTTGAAGGTGTTACTGGAGGAGAAAGAATTCAGACTTTTAGGATGATTTTCACATTTACTGCAGGTAATTGTTTTTAATTACGCTCCAACATGCCTCTGAAAACACTGCAACAGCTCATCAGCATCACAAGTTTGAACCTTGTTTGACATATTGCTAGAGATATATTGAAATTATGTCTTGTTGTGATATAAGATTATATCTTGCACAGTTTTCAGCAGACCAACAAAATCTTTTTGGCTGACCGCTAGTAGTTGTCTTAGCCTGATCTTTAAAAGCCCTTAAAACGTATTTTCTTAATCAACTTCTTACTATAAGTAATGGGATCCTACATGAAAACACTTTTCTGGTGAAGTTTGAGCTATTTTGGTTATTTCACATGACAGATTTCTGTCTTTCATACTGTTTTCTAAGCTCTTCTTACATTGGTTTGATGTGGGTGCGACTCAGTTGGAAAAGGATGATGCATGCGCACTTTCTATGCACCTTTCAGGCTTCAGCTACATTTGATGGCAGATAGTGGCATTGTTGCCAAATTGGTAATTTTCTTGTAGATCTGGCGACTTTTATGAGCCTTTAGCAAAAAAAATTTTCCAACAAAGCAGCGAGTGACAAATCTAGTGGCTAATATTTTTCAGGGAATGTGCTCTTGTGTGGCTGTGGCTCCTGGGCTGACTGTGTTCAGTGAGTGGGTGGGAGCAGCAGCACATTCAGTCCTAAATGTGCTTAAACAACCAAAGATCAACCCCCACTGTTTGTCCAGCTTTCACTGACATCTAGTGACTTGTCAAGCAGGCTTTAGCTACCTTTCTTTGAAAATAAGTAGTTGGCAGCGCTGTATGATAGTTTATCAAATCTGGTCCAAACACACCAACACGAGCGCTGTCAGAAATGAAAAAAAACACAAATTTGAACCATTAAAATATCTATTTTTGCGGATTATGTCCATAAGAGGGCAAACTAATACAACTACTACTTGCATAGGCGCTCATTTGGGTGCATATTTTTCAGATGTGCCCCGAGGCTGCTAGTGCTGGAATTGCGGGGTAGGATAACTACAGCTTACACAGCTCGCATACACCTTTTATGTTGAAGTTCCACAATTTTGCTATCTACTGACCAAAATCCAAATTATGTCCAAATGGGGCTTTTTAGTCTGCTAGGATTGAAACTCACTCTCTCTGCGGCCGAGTTGGGTTGTGAACTCTCTGCCATCATTACCACACGGTTGTTGTTGAATTATTCACCCATTTTAGCTTGATCCGTAGTTCATTTTCAATCAGTGAACGTGACGTTGTGTGCTTCCTGTCTATCATGCAGTGCATTCAGTGCAGCAGCCCAGGCCCATGCGAGAAGCAATGAGGCACACAGCCGTCAGATATAAATTTTCACAATCGAATGCCTTGATTTTTTCACAATATGATTATATAATCAATTGCTGACATTCCTAACCCACACAGTGCTGACAAAGAAGATTTCTGAGTGTTAAACTGTGCTAAATAAAGCTACAGTAGAAGGTGTTTTTTGACACTGATCGCTGCTTCTTTAATCATAAATACATAATGTTATAAAGATTTTCAGGGTCTTCAAGCTGCATTACAATCAAGTTATACAATTTTCTGACCTGACCGGCCATGACATAGGCTACAAACCAAGAATAATAGCTGCTCAATATTCCTTTATGAGTTAATATCTTCTGAAATCAATAATAGTCATATCAAAAATATGATCACAATCACTGTCACAAATGGAACAAATTCCTCATCTTTTTCATTTGTCTTGTTCCAAGACGTTGAAATGTTTCCCAGCATTTGAAGTGACAAAAAAAAATCCTGGAGCACTGCTCTCGCTGTGCAGGCTGTTGGTTTTTAATGATTCTTTTCACGACTGTGAGCTTGTCTCATTGATTAAATGAGTCCGCGGCGAGAGACCTGAAATAAAGCTTTCTTCTAATATTCCAAACTGCTAAAAATCACACTGCTGTCCAAAAGAAAGAGCATTCTGTGATTTATGCTGCCTCTTATTCCCCAATTGATCTCTGTTTGATGAAGAGGACCATGTACTCCAAACAACTGGAAAAGTCACTCAGCACCAAACTACAGAGCCCTTCCATTCTTTAACAAGATTACCGTGCAGCTTCTCAGACAGCACTGAGCCCCCGAGGATCCCATGTTTTCTTTTGCTCTCTCTCTCTCTCTGTCTCCTTCTCTGTCTGTGTCTGTCTCTAAGACACGTGGCTCTCCATGATTGTTGCTCCCACTCAGACAGGGGAGGGTGGTGGATTCATGTGGGGCAAAAGAAGCCTACAGGAGACTTTTGGAGGCTCTCAGCTGCCCTGCGCTCTCTGGAGCGTAGTGTATGAACACTGGAAGATGTGCATGTGTGAGCGAGGAGCTTTCCACGCAGGAGGGATCTGGCCCAAATTGAATCTCTCTATTGTGAGGATGGAGGGTTACAGAAAAAAAAAAAAGGGCAGTGCCTGCTGAAATCCCACTGGCAGTGCTGCAATGCAGGGGTTTAACATGGAGCCAGAAGGCAGGCAAACACATTAAAGAAGTGGCCTTCAGATGACAACACAACACACACAAGTTACAGATGGATGAATGTACGCATGCAAACCCACAAAGGACTGTTTGATGTGAGATAGCTGCGTGAAGAATGTTTGACAGGCAGGAAAGAGCGACTTCAACATCACAAAATGCTGTGAGTGCTTGCGAATAAATAGCTTTGTTTTGCTGCTCATACCTGGTTTTATGTCGCTTCCCTTTCCCAAACGAGCTGTTACAAGTATCATAGAGATGTATAAAGCAGCTTCTTCAAGCTAGGTAGCATGTAATATCTTGGTGCTCAGGTATTTTTGTGTAGCACTGTGAAGGACAGTCAAGCCAACTGACATACCAAATGACAAAAGACTGAAAAGATAAATTAAATATAGAACCTATAAAAAATTCAATTGAGAACATCCAAATTGTAAATTGAAACAACGTGAGGTTGCAAATTGCAACCAACTGAATACCCCTCCCCTCCCCCTTCCCTTTCCAAGCGTGTAGGAGAACCTACAGCAGCCTTCAGGTAACATAAAAATGCAAAAGCCCTCTCTAGAGCCAGCGTTTGGTTTGAGTGTTCTGGGGCTACTGGAGAAACATGGAGGTGCAACACGGTGGGCTCTGTGGAAGACGACCAGCTCCCTATGTAGCTATGAAGGGCTCATTCTAAGCTAACAAAAACATGAGTTTCAGGTGATTATACACTAATGAAAACCTAATTATGAATGTTATATTCCTTTTCCCCCTAAATCACCTGAAGTCCTTCATGCTGGACCTTTAAAGCCCCTATTATTTTTTTATTATCAGAAATATCAATGGCTAAATAGGGAACAATTAACATCAATTTAAGTTAAAAATCATATTTAGGTATTATTTATTGTGTTTATCCCTCAAAAAACTATGTTGAAAGAGGTACCAACAGCTTGAAGTGGGTGATGTTGACAAAATGAGAAAGATAAGAAATTCCTGTGACAGAGATTTTTATATCAATGTGATGGTATTTTGGATATCACTATGACATCATCGGACATCACCTTTGAGCCCTGTCTAGTTCAATCCAGTGAGAAATGCACACAGAAAAAAAACTGAAATCTAGTGGAAAAAAAAGAAAGAAATACATGTGCCAGAAAACATTGATTAACACACTGTTTCTGTACAACCCAATTACTTGTAGCAAGTAAAGAAAATATGTTTTTAGGGCCATTAAAGGTAACTGAAATGGATTTTTGTGTTGAAAGTTTTCATCTCTGAGCATATCACACCTGAATATGAATGAAGGTGGAGGCTACTGTGGGCTTTACTGTTGGTCCATACCGTTTCCCAGAGTGTGAGATGAAGAGCGGGATGGGTGGTTGCTTACATGACAGATTGCTGACTGTGGGAGTCTTTTACAGTCAGCAGAAACAAGCAATTGATGACACTCTGGCCTCTTCACGCTCTAATACAGCCAGTAGAGAAAGAAGACAGAGAAACCGTGTTGTCCATCAAACTGTTTCTACATTTAACTGTTTCACTTGAATTTGGATAAAACTGGTGTGTATGGTGTACTAGTGTATGGTGATTTGAGGAGCTTTACATTAAATAATATTCTGTGAAGATGTAACAAACTAGAATAGGTGAATTTTTCATGGCTGACACTGCTGTCTCTTATCAATTTTAAAATGTTAATGATTGAAAATGGCTCCAGCATTGCTCTCAGTTGAACATCTTTTTGCTAGCAGCAACTACTGCTGGTACAACTGCAAAACAGTTTGACTGACATTGTTACATCCGCCATTTTGACAGATCTGTGATCAAGCAAATACTGACAGGCATCTTTTACGGGCGCTGCGTTACCACTGCAGGCATGTTTTCAACATGTTTTGTTTATTTCATTAAAGAATAAAAAAGATTTCTTGTTTTAAGAAGCGTAAATTTATTTGTAAGGCAGGACTACAGTTACAGCAAATTATGTTAATAATTATTTGACAAAAAATGACTCATGTTTTATGTTGATCTACGAGACAAGAGACGTAATAAACTGGTATGCACACAATAAACAGTGGTTCGGTATGGTCAGATCAAGGTGTTGAGTTATTTCATTTCAATGACGTGGATGATATTATTTATCGATTTCATTCGTCTTATTAGAGTTCATTCCAGCTACATGTGTTTTTATAACAGCTCAACGCAGAACAAGGTACCGTGCATCGCTTTCTCTTCATGTGGGGGCAGTGCAAGATGTTACAAGGTGATATTCCATATATGCCACTTTATTCTGACACAGCCTACATACAACCTCATTTTCATTTTCCAGATCAAAATACTGATAAACTGCACTGGTTTTGTGAGATATCACCTCTCCCATTTTCCAGCTTGCTTGTTTGAAACATTTAGGCATCAGCATTGAGAAATGGGGGCTATTAGCATCAGTTAACTGGCATTATACATTAATAAGATATTAAAAATGTGTTTAACTGACAAGTATTACTGGTGCCGACTATCGATGGCAGCAATGTTTAATCATTTAGTCAACTAATTCACACACATCCCTAACTTGTAAAATATGAAAATGGAAAACTTCAGCTTTTGTCATGGTGCCAGTGATTTTTGCTTGAGGGCCAGATCTGGCCCGTGGGCAGCTATTTGCCTACCAATCAGATATTACACTGGTGATACTTTGTTTCTTCCTGACATGAAGCACAGTGTAGCTAATTTGACAGCTAGTCTGTACTTTTGTGAACCCAGTTTCCTTGTTGCTTTACTATCGATCTGGAATCTCATTGTTTTCTGATTTGTGATCACTATCAATGAATGTGTTCCAATACTGTCTTCGTGGTTTCCAGTAAATACCTAAAAGGTCAACTCCTGTCTTCAACCTGTTTTGGAAATGTGTTTAACTACCTGCATAGCTGTGCACCTACAGGCGCAGTGAGGACAGAGGAACTACAAAGCACTGTGATCCAAAAGCCTCCAGCCCTGATGATTCAGGACCATTCTACATTAAGCCCAACAGGGAGGCACAGAGGTTAAAAACAACTATGCTGGGAAACAGATCTATCTCAGCTAAATTTGAAATGGCTGCATCAAATGAATTTCACTGTCCTGCCTGGCAGCAGTTAAAAACGTATTGCTCCATCAGCCACATGACACAGCGTAAACACCAACAAGAAGGATTTACCTTTTGCGCAATTTTTTTTTCCGTTCTCACCGCTTTTAGGAAAACGATGATCTTACTTCACTTATTTGAAGCAAGTGCTATTTTTCACAAAGCTACTGTCCATAAATCCAGGTGGAGAGCGCCTACTTTCCTGCGGCTACCTGCTTCACTGGGAGACAAGACCTGTGTTTATGTGCAGAAATAAAACAATTCATCATCCAGTCCCAGAGAAATGGTCAACAGCAGGGACCAAACAGCGCACAATTCCAGATTAATTGCTTGCTTGTGAATGAAACATAACACTACAAACCACTACAGACAAAAAGAGAAATTAAATATTATTAAGGAAATAATGAAATGTATCTATTTACTTTCTGCTTACAAGCATTGACGTCGCAAAGATCTAAAAGATATGTTGACAGCTCTAACTATGCAATGCTTTGTTGGAGTTCATTATCTTACTGGAGATAATTGGTTGGCCATTATGGCAGAGGACAATATGTGCAAAGACAAATGGAAAAGGGAGGAAACACTCAAAAGCCTCCAGACCTCAGTGTCTCTGAATTACATGCTCCCAGAGAGCAGTGTGGTGCAAGGAAAACATCAAATTCCCCAGGGGACCAACATACTCTTATAAATGTCAAATAGGTTTTAGTAATGAGCTCTGCAAGCAGCTATTTCTTTTGGACAGGGCCTCTCAACATAATAAACCATATTACCAACCAAGGTCTGTCTATAGCTGGAGGAGCGATCTATCCTCATACTGTTCAGTGATCGCCACCTTTCTGTTCAAATCTAACGCAGCAATTCATCCCAGTGTTACACATCCTTTGCGTTACTGTTATATTTTATGATTTGGACGTCTGAAACGGCTGAGAACGAAGGGTGCAGTCTTGTTACGAAACTACAGGCGTGATAAGCTTGTCAGAGGAGGGCGGATGCTCTTTTTTTCGCTCCTTGTAATGCGGTCAAAGGTATTGTAGGACAAACGATAGACAAGCCGCAAGTGGCTGCTCATGGGGATCATTCACCTTCACATCGTCAGTGAACTCCATTACGAGGCAGGCCCAAATCTTGGAAACCACTGCGCCATTAGTCAAACGCAGATTGAGTCTGACAGCTAACCTCTCGTGATGATCTCCTTGCACCACATAAAAACTGACTTTTGCTGCTGCATAATCGTGGTGCTGCACTCAAGTCAGTCTCACTGCTCAGTTGTAGCCTATAGCACAAAGCAGAGACACTGCTTCACAATAATATATTTTATATTGAATTGACAGAGACATTTAAACTGTCTAATGAACTGATTAAATATAAAAATCTTAAATATTGTCCGTCCGGTGTGACTGCAACATACAGTGAAAAAGGGACTGCTCTCTATTAAACTGTGCATACAGCCGAGCAATGGCATGCTGAATTTAATTACAAATATCAGGGGTTTAATGAGCTTAATGCAGGTTGTTGCTTCCCACCATGATGATCTTTCATTTAAAGTCTTTAACGTGCACGCCTTTAATCAACAGCTTCTTTGTGGGTGAAAAATGTTTCCGTTTTAGCAGTTTATTGCATCCTTACTCTCCTTTCACGATTTATTCAGTTGTGTATAAAAGAGTGAGTGTTAAATGAATGGCTTTACCTTTCAGCACATCTCTCTCGTGTTCACACAGTCACTGTATCCAGTTGAGTGATGGAAAGATTTGACCTAAGAACACTGCAATATTTAACTGAGATCATCTGTAAAGTAGACGGAGAGCTTTTTTCAATTAAGCACTCATTAAAAACTAAATTAGGTACTGACCTTTGAAACATACCAGCACAGGGAAGAGGAGAGAAAGGTAGACACATACTTTAACACGTACACCTCTGATTAAAATGAGAACTCTCAGCGGTACGTTTCGAGGGTTTCTTATATTTCATTCTATTAAGAAATTCCTACCAAACAACAAAGCAAGTCTTAATCATAGGTGCAGCAGGATTTTCATAGATACAGTTTCAGTTGTCACCAGCTGTGTACTGCAAAAATATTTGTTGACGATGGAATGAAAAGTAGTGCTCTCAGCTGAAAGATGTGCTTAGGTTCAATTATTGATAATATAAGATAAAAGTGATCAAAAGCGCAGTAGCTCACATTTATGAACAGCTACTCGTTCTTATGAATTAATGCATTCATTCATGAAACATTTCTAAACAAATAACACGTTCTGTCGAAACAAAATATGTTTGACTTTCATAAACACAGACACAAGCAGAGAGACAAGAGGACGTATATTAGGGACGTTCCCGCAGCCAGACAGTAGTGTATTATCACCTGCCCTCACATTGCCTTGTAATCTGAGAGCGGCATCAACAATCAATGGAAGGAGGGAAAGAGAAGACAGGACCAATCGATGCCTGTTAGAAACACTACTGTAATTGTGCACTTATCAGTTTGGGGCAGCTAACTGTTCTGAACTTTAAGGAGCTGGAATTAGATAACCACTCCAAAGATAACACTGAAGTTTTTCAAGACCACACAGCCAAAAAGCCAAAGATTTCATAACATTTTTGTGCAGTTACAATATCTTATTGCACTCTATTGAGTATAAACACAACATCTGATTTCTTCTCGGGCTGGAAGTGAGATTTGATTATTATGATCTACAGCTGTTTCCCAAAAACACTTACAGAGATTATAGCAATTTCTTTACTGTGTAAAACAAGGTGTAGCATTCAGTGTAACACGAGTAGTTAACAGAATAGGACAATTAAAAGATCATTATTGCAAGGGTCAGCTGAATCAATAGCAACGTAAATCTATATTTGGACAGTTGACCTACATAAATACATACATATATATATGTGTGTGTATGTGTGTGTGTGTGTGTGTGTGTGTGTGTGTGTGTGTGTGTGTGTGTGTGTGTGTGTATGTATAAGCCTGCTGAGCATAGGTTTTATAGAAGTACAGGAAAGCTTGTTAAAAGGACTAAATTTAAATGCATTATAGCACCTCCAGGTGTATCACCATGTGCAAGTGATTAAATCTTACATTCATAGAAAATGTAAACTCCCAAATTTCCACATCATTTTGTTCCCAAGGTCATAATCAACAAGAGTAAAAGCCTGCAGCCACGCTGGTGTCTCGCTGAGGCTGCAGCAGCGCTTTGAGCTAAATGCCAATATCAGCATGCAAACTTACTCACAATGACAATGCAAACATGCAGATGTTTAGCATGTTTAATGTTTATCACGCTCAACACCTTATTTCCTATGGTAAATATATAGTCCCACACACAGTTTATTCTGAGGGCGACGTGAATGCTTCTAACAGTTACTTGTACTGTAGTTGTTGAGTTATTTCAGTCCCAAACTGGCTACAAATGTACTCAAATCTTTATATGTGATGACATGTAACATCCTTTGTGCACTCTGGCAAAGAGTAAGTGAAAAAGTTGGACTTTAGTTTGCTTCACAGGTACTTAAATACTCTGCTGCAGTGGAATCATCACACATTTCTGGCAGCCAGTGTCAGTTGGCTAGAAAACACAAACCGTTTTGGGGCTTGGCTGGTACATGTCACCAGAACTTGCCTTACTTCTTGGCCAAAATGCACACTGACTTCTCCAATACGGCCGCACTCTCTAACATGGGTCTGTTTTATGAGCCCATCAAATTATCCCAGCAGGATGTTGCATTGCTAACAAGGGAAGCTAAACAATTTGGAAAAGGGGGTTATTAAATGTCACTTCTGCAACTGCAAACAATAACTGCAGCATCCAATGATGTAGTTACTCCTCCAACAGAATCAGGGACTGAACAAAACAATAATTTCAACACATTTATTGCCTTTTTTACAACAGAAAACTGAGGTTTGACTATGTTAATGATTGTATGATGTAGTGTAATAAACCCTGAAGTGATTCATAATGTCACTCAGTTCCCTTTATACAAGTTAAACCCTGTCTTTGTTCATCATTTTTATTGCTGCTAGACAATCCTAGGTTTTACCATAAAAGTAACTACAATCTCCATTTCTCACTGCATCCCCAACAGATGTGAGTAAATGCCCTAACAATTAAAAGCCAGAAAGCCTTGAAGAAACACATAACACACCAAATCTTTCCACTCAATTGACAGTATGTGAAATCCTACACAGCCCACTGACAGTATTCTATAAATTATTCAGGAGGAGAAAGGCTCGCAAAAAGTACTGCAACCCCAGCTATGCAGCGGTAAATCACTGTACGGCGCACCATCTGCTGCTTGTCAGAGCTCACGGCTGCTGTGTGCACAGGAGTGCAGAACAACATTGATCCTTAAGTCTCTGTCGATTTCCATTGTCGATCATAGACCAGAAAGTGCAGGTAACATGTGTGGGTCATGTCTCATTTACAAAGCCTCAAGTGAATTTCACTCTGTGCACAATGTGGGCTGTGGGATATTTCTGTATCCATCTTATTTGTTTCACCTGGGCTAAAGATTGTTACTGTGGAAAGAATATTATAAAAAAAAAAAAAATTAAAAAAACGCTTATTAAATATTGAGCATCCACACGATGGGATGCGAGGGTGATTTTCTCTCTCGTCTTTGGTATTTCAAAGCTGAACCACCTCCAGAGAAAAAATGTCCCATATTCAGACTTCAACAATGCAATGCCTTCATTCACAGGGCTAAGGGGCTAGCTTGTCTGACATGTGACTAATTGCTGACAAAGCCATGAATTCTGTTCGTAGACTTACTGTGTAGCCTACTGACTGTTTCTGGGCAAATAAACAACAGAATGATCCACAATAAAATAAAATGAAACCATTTTATAACAACAGATGTGAATACAATTAAATAAAGTACAAACTGAACCATTCAAACTGCACGGTTTTCATGACAGTTTTGATTAACTGACTGTCTTTTATTATTGGTGTCACTTCCATCAGGTGTCTCGCAAAGGTGTTATGGCTTTGTCCAACAGTAATCCGCCACTTAGTGTGTGTGTTAGAAAATATACAATAGTCACAACAGCATCCAGGAGGCTGCATTTTGTCCCAAACTGCCAATATGTCAGGAGAACCAAGTCACTGTGAATTCTCATTATGATGTTGATTATCAGTTATTCTGTACGTCAAGCTCAATCCTGTGTCTTGTCATTCACCCAGTCAAAGAATGAACAGTCTAATTATTTGCTGTGTTTACATTTCCCAGTCTGTGTGAGTTTTTTTTTTCATCTCTCTCTCCATCTTTCTGCTGTAAAATGTTAACTGAAGCAAAACTGCCCTAATTGTTACAATTAAACATGTTTCAAAGGTTTGACAGGTGTACAAAACACTGTATTGTCCAATGTTTTCACTCTGATTCAGTTACACTTCCCTCCCTTAGTAAAAATTGAATGGATAATTCTTTATTCTTCAGTTGCGCAGACCGAGAGAAATTTCTGTCATATTCAATAAGCAGCGCTGTACCTTCAAACGGCAGCACTTGATTATTAGCTGCATCTAATTTTACACACTGCATCATTATGAGCCCCTCTGCTGGCGTATGCAGGGTGTTAATGTCGTCCAATATTGTCATTAAATAAATACCAACATATCTGTGAGTTACTTTTAGTTTCACAGAGTTGGAGGTAAAATTGTAGTAAATCATGCTTGTCTAACAACAACCATTTTAATAAGCTTGTTTAAAACAGATTTTTGCTACTAGGAGACAAACAAACAAAAACTGCATTCTAAAAAATACTGCCAATTCTACACAGTGAAAATGCTTCATAAATCAGGGTCTCAGTTTTGTATCTGCTAATTGCTGCAACATTATATTCTAAAAACCCCATGAGGAGTGGCAGCTGAGCTTAGCTGGCAGCGCAAGCTGTTTAAAATGCACTAACATATAATGCACAGTTGGTTTAAGTTCTATTGAAGCTTAACTTTCCAATTTGGATTCATTTCTTCTGAATCTGAAAATGGTGAGGCTGCAAAAATGAAAAGAACGTTTGTAAAGAGATTCTTAAACTTTTAAACCCCATGCCTGGAACTAGATAAGGAGAAAATGTCAATTTCAATGTATGTATGAATTACTCCGTAAGGGCACTACACAGTTTCACTCTGCTTTTAGACCAAGAGCAACACAATCAGCTAGTAGCTATAAGACCATTCATATCTCATAGAGCTGAGGCGCTGGGGAAACCCGGCCAACATGGGGTCAGACAACAAGCTTGCCAGCTGAGATAGAGCCCAGCTGAGACATTTTCCCTTTCCCAAACAACAGATTTCCACAGGGCCTTTTTTTCCAACCTATTTTCTTTCATTTTATAAATGATATATTG
This sequence comes from Seriola lalandi dorsalis, assembly GCF_002814215.2. NCBI lineage: Eukaryota > Metazoa > Chordata > Actinopteri > Carangiformes > Carangidae > Seriola > Seriola lalandi. Next base: position 244,874 of record NW_019524850.1, on the reverse strand, counting down.
TTTTATAATAATAGTTCTGCCTGGAAAGTGAATAACAGGGAAGAAGAAGTGATGAGTCTCTGATGAAAATCTGATTATACTGATTGGCATTCTGGCATTGGAATTTAACAAATCATAAAATATTCTAGCTCATTTCTTTAAGGGATGTGTTGGTATGTTGAAAAAATAAGTAATGGAATGACTAAATCAAATTGCCCATGTTAGATAGCATAGATGACAGAGAAGCTATAAAATAATTCAGCCGTGTCAAATCCAAAAACAATGATCAGAGCTCTCAGCTGCATCACCCACTCAAACTCATCTCAAGGGTAAAAACTTTTTCAGAGAGCTGATTCGTGGTGCACACTGACACATACACAACGATCAGATGGCATGAAAAATCAACAGAGAAAATGATGGTGGATGTAATAAAGATACCCATATGAAGTGGGGATGTCTTTGAACGCAACTTTTCAAAAAGCTTTCTAGTATAAAAAGTAGTTGGAATTAATTCCACCTCCATCAGCTACAGCAGCAAAATGCTACGCATGAAATGAGTATTAAGAATATAATACTGTAATGCATAATAATATGTCATTCACAGGAGGCTTTTTTTATTGCAGGTTGAGTGCTTTCACTTAGTTTCTTTTACAGCACATTTTCCTGATAATACCTTTGCACTTCTACTTAAGTAGGATTTTGTATAAATTGCTTGGATAATTGAGCATTTTTAAATTATACTATTGGCACTTTTACTGAAGGAATCCCAAGATTAAATATGTATCTGACACAGGTGTAGCTACTAAATCTGACCCACCTTATTTTTCACAAGCTTCTTGATCCAATAACTGAAGACATTGGTTTAAAACTCATTAACAAGTTAATGAGCTGAAATTATAGACACAATATGAATGTTTATAGGTTGTTTTGCCAGGGAAGATGTATCCCTCTGTTAGAGTTGTGGGAACCACAAAAATACTCAGTCCACTCAGCAAGGCCAGGGACTTGAGTCAGAAGGTAGGCTGTTATAAAAAAAAACAAAAAAAAAAGAATGGTGCTGCAATACTAGCCAGATAATGTGTAAAACAAAATGTAGAGTAATGAAATGAAATTTGATCATTTGTTTCAACTGATACAATCCAATTAGACCTGGATCGAACAAATCTGTAGGATTCCCCCTGGTCGTCTCTAATCTGAATATTACATCTACCTCCGATAACAACTATTAATCAACTAACAATAACATTATCACTTCTATTTCCATATAGTCTTCTTTTTCTTCGATTCCCCCTCTTTTTCTCCCTAGCTAGGAATAGCCAGTGAAATGTCTCTACACACTGTGCTCCTTGTCAGTGCTGACCCCACTGTTGTCTTAGGGAGGGTTTAGACAGCAACGTGCCTCCTCCATGACACATGCTGCAACATGTGTAAAGGTCAACGGTATCCTCCAGCTCCCAAAACCCTCCATCCAGGCACCCCAGCTAACCAGTAGGAGTCGCTAGTGCAGTGACAAGGACACAATCCCTTACTGGCTTCCCACCCACCAAGATAACCAGTGGTGTTTGATTGAACTCACGGCCAAGCTGGAGCTAGTAGTGGGAGAGTGTTCCGTCTCTGCACGACCCGTGTATTTCTCAGGGTAGAACAGTTAACTCAATTATTACACCACTGTGTCAAGGACATTTTCATAAGAAAGTCTATGAGAGAAAAAAACCCACTAAACATCACACTGCCTTTCACATCCGCTTTGATGCATTTCAGTGAGGGGGCACAAACCAGCCATGTCCTAGATAAACGGTACCCTGCACTGCACTGAAAGACTACAGCAGTCAGGTTTACATAACAGCAGACAATGCACGGGGATGCACATTACTTCCAGAGCTCCGTAAGGAAAAACACAGGCTTAAATGCTGCATGTCCATTATTTTTTAAACCACAGAACATCTTCTCTGCAAAGATATGGATTTTGAGATGTCTCACAGCCTCTAGTTAGGAGTCATTTTGTAGAACAGGTCGTTGTAGACTGTTGTAATTTATTTTGGTGGATTTTAATTATCTGGTAAGGACCTTGCACTATTCCTTAGTCTCAAATTTTACATACATTTTCTATTTTTGTTTTTGTGATATTTGTTGAAAAAACAGTCAAATGTGATCAGGACTGGCAACAGTTTGTAGGTTTAGAATAAGCATATTTATTCAACAAAGTGCTGCTTCCCTTGTCATGAACACAGCCATGTTCAGACTGTTGGCTAAAGCTGTTTAGTTTTGTGTGTCTGCGTGCGTCCCCAGTGTCGGCTGGCTAAAACGTCAAGTGCAAACAGACCACTGCTTGTAACTGGCAGACATGAAAGGAGCATCTGAGAGGGGCTCTGGCCTAAAATGAGTAAAGAAAGACAACAGAGAATAAGGGTGAACACGGGTGATTCGGCCTTTTAGAGATGAAGAATGACAGGATTCTTGAGTGACACAGAGGTCTGCGTGTTTCCTGAATTGCTAACAGAATTCCATTAATCATTGAAGTCTATAAACAGGATCAGCTGTTTGAGGCAACAGGGAAAGGAATTGGGTAACAGTGGGCAAAATAATGCGTAGACCAAAATGCAAAGAATTGATGTTGTTGACTCATTAAAAAACATGGACAGAATAATTACTATCCAGAGTCATGATTCACTAATGCTTCGAATTAGTGCATGGTACCCTCCAGCACAGAGCAGGATACAAGGCCACTACAGCAGCATCTTGATGCCCCCCTCCCCCTATTTTTTTTTTTTTTTACCTATTTGTCCTCCTGAGCTGTCAGATATTATACAACCACTCTCATGCAAGCTTTTGGCAATTAACACAGCCATGCTTCAGCTACCAAAGAATTCTTATTTAACACATTTGGTAGGACAATGCGCAGTGTGGATCTCTGTGTCATGACGCTTTGAGTAATGATTGAGGAAAAATCTCCAGATGAGAATGAAGATTGCAAAAAAAAATTATTTACGCCCAGCTCTCCAGATAACGCTGCTGTGAGAGGGTTTACAGAACTGGACAAAAGGATGGGAGTAATTATTTTGATCAATATAGTACAATGAATGTCATGTTCTTCTTGCAAGGCCCAACTATTACCAGCCTTATCATGGGAGGAAATCAATTCAGCGACCCTTCATAATGCTCTTGGAGACGCCATCCAATTTGCTGTCAAGTCAATAATCTGTTCGGGAGTGATCGAACCTGCAAGATTTCTCCAACTTGGCTGGCACACGCAGCCAAAGCCCAAAAGCAATCAGATATTCCACTTCACTCTTTTTAAAATCCAAAAGAAGTTAGGTTAGTACACGTTTGTTTCTCTCTGTTACTGACACTTCTTTGCAGTGCAGTCGGGCTTAAAACAGGTTTGCTGAATACAAATGAACACCAGGAATCTTTTATCCTGGGAATGGCAGCAGCTCAATGACCTGAGTACACAATGAGTCAAGAGGATGCCTCAGCACCTTTCGCTACAAAGCAACATAAGTGACCTGCCACTCGCCCAACTTGAGTTGCTCATTTAAGCCATAGTACCACACTGGAGGTCAAAGCTTTGTGAAGAATCTAACTCCTTATCTTCATTTACTTTCACTTAGTCCTTAATATTCTTCATCCAAAAGCTGCAATTATATTTGCTTTGTTATGGATTGAATCCGTAAAGGTGCTATTTGTCAGTTTGGTCTGCCGCCGAACGTGGTTTCTTGCCAGGAGCAGGTGGTGGTAACTGTCGCTTGACAAGAGCTTCGGCCATCGTTGTCTTTATAAGACCTGTGAGCAGCACTGAGTCTTCAGGGCAGATTGGAGGCTACAGTGAGTCTGTATCGAAAAGCGAAAAGACGGGCTGGAACAGGCCAAGGCTAGCTGGTTAGCATGCTAAGCCCAGGAGATTAAGAATAAATGATAGAAACAAGAGTTAACATTGGCATTGCTTTCCACCACGGGAGACAACTCTTGGCGAGTAAAGGAATGATGTTTGATGCTGGACTCGCAGCATTTCTTTCTTTCTAGACTGGTGTGTAAACAGCTGTCGATGCTAACGATGGCCATGTAGCAATAGCAAAACTCATAAATTGCTCCTTTAAATACTTGTCTTAAAGCTACAAGCACAAAAGCGTCCTATCCATCATGTCCAATGCACATGTACCCGTGCCTCTGAGGACAACATAAGACATCATTTCATGAGTTTATTTTTGATTCTTTTTTTTTTTGTTATCTCTCAGTCCTACCGAAGGGAATGTGGTGGCACAACTGCTAAAACCCACAGGGATTTTTTAAAATTCTGTATGCTGTGTCCTTCGCCTGCACACTGGCCTCAAAAAACTCAAAGAGAAAAGAAGCGGCCTTCATACTGAGCCCCTACTCACACAACTAAAGTATTCTCCATCCTCTCTTCTATCCCCTCCCCTTATTTCTCTCTCTGGCTGATACTTTGCACAGTGTTCCTCTAATGAAAAACTTAAGTCCTCTGATGTATAAACCAAAATAAAAAAAAGGCACAGATCACAGCAGCTTGCAGGTTGCATGGAACAACAAAATTATAAAATTCCTCACAACAGCAGCCCGCAATTTAAAGTAATTTCACAAATTTCACAGTATGACATGCACTCAGAACAATTTCAAAGCCCGAGTTGATTTTAAAGCAGAAAAAAACATTCTTTTTTTTCAAGGTTTCTGTTGATGTTTGCACCGCTCCAAGCATTCTGAATGTCAGATGGGCAGATTCTCACTTGGCAACACTAAGAAATGGCAACTCAGCTCTCCCACTGCAAAACCCCATGGGAATGGAGAGAAAAAGAAAAGAGAAAATGTCTCTTCATTTCTAAGATTTCAAGGGACAGAAAAAATATATTTAATGAGGCTCTGTGTTGTTTCTCCAAGCAGAAAAAAAAGCTTTCAGATTCTGCTGCCAGATGCCTGTTAGAATAGGCTAGGAAGAAGAAAAATGGAGAGGAAAATACATACAAAGCCCATGAACTACATTTTAAACACAGAGACTCTGCAGGCATGCTTTTGAAGACAACTGTTGGCAGGCTATCTTAAAATCCATCATTATTTAGACAGATTAAATCACTACATCCAAACAAGCTTGATATTGCAGCTATATGATGCTCCATGCATCCTTCCACATTCAAGGTTCAATTGTCTCAGCCTTTACTTGCACCTAATATTGTCGAGGTTGTAATTTAAGTGTGATTTTGTGGCTCTTGGGGGACTGAAATGAAACTGCCGTCATTACCAGCTTCCTCGCTGTGTACAGAAAGGCTTGGAGCCGACACAGGGTGCATTTCAAATGCCTCTGTGCGATCCCTCAGTCTTTTTGACAAGGACAGATCCCCACAGTGGCTTTTGGCTGACACATCTAAAGAAACAGTGGCGTCGCTTTGAGTAAAAAGTAAAAAGGAAATAAAACATATTTAATACAACAGCATTTTGGAACACTAAAAAACACTTAATGGCTTCATTTCACATGCATGCAAAGCTTTACTGTGAAGCGGGCTGGGCATGGTGCAGGAGAATAGATGTAAAGAACTGAGAACGGCTACAGTGATGATGAGGTTAGGTGACAGGGGTGCAGGAAGAGCAGTGCGATATAGATGTGTGGTCACCGGCCAGGCAATATCGCCCTGGAGACAGAGGAGCTACACAGGTTCCCGAGCTCTGACAGCACTGAAGACTAACAGGCTCATACATACAAAACCCTGAATGCATTCAAAACATGTCTCCATAAACACGCATACTCATCCAAGAGGGATCTGCATCTCATGTGCATGCATGTGCACACCTAAACGTAAATGCAGATTGCTTGTATGTGTGAGCTGAATAAACGGCTGAACAGGAAGACATCTCTAATGCAGGAAAACTGTGTATAAAAATAAAACTGAGGAGAGAGAATAATAGAGATTGTCTCCAGTGACAAAGAGCCTAAAAACAGCAGGTCTCCTGTAAGATTGTGTACCCTCTTGCACAATCACACCATGTAGACGACAACAACCTAGAATCTGTAAAGATGACTAAATATAACACCATCCTGCAGATTAAAAGCCACTCCTCCTCCTTCCTCATGGTCCAATTCAGGCAGACTAGATGAGAGTTACACCAGATGTGTCATATAGTAAGGTGTTTTGCTACAAATTGGATGATTAACAGAGCGGTGGAGCCAGCAGTGAGGCATTTGGCTGTGGTACGGAGCTCAGTGAAGAGTGATTGGCTTTGAGGGCCGAGGGAGCAGATGGGACAGAGACACAGAGCTGGACCCAACGACTGAGCGCCCATCCCTGGGTTTGCATCAAAATATCACTTCCATACAGGTCTGTGCTAAGTCTACCTCCTGAAGAGTGATTCCACATGGGAAAAAATAAACAAAAAAAAAAAAGCAAAGAGCTAGCTCTGCTTCTAGCGATATTGCAGCGGCTTGTTCTTCATAGCAAGTTATCTCCGCCTTTAGCTCCACCCTCTTAACATTAATTATGCAGCTCAATGCAGCACTCCGAATCCCTACTGCAGCTCACCCACACTACAATACTCTGTTGCTTTCTCCCACTCTCTCTGTCTCTGTCACACACACAAACCACCGGGTCTGTCTTTTTTTCTTTTCATATACAATCTGAGCTGCCCACAACCAGAGACAGCATTTTCCTCCGAGCATTGCCTTGTCAGTAGTGTGCTGTTGCAAGGAGATGTGACTGTAGCTATGCTTTTTCTTTTTTTAAGAGATTTTGCAAGGTTAAATGTTCAAACATGTGTTTACTGAAGGTAAAAGAAAATCACCACACATGTGAAATGCAGCTTAATAAAATATTAAATCTATTATTTATCTATTATTTATGGATCACTGTTTTGAGTCTAATGCACTTGATGTCCTACAGAAAAAATGCTACTTTTTTTTCAGAAACCTTTTAATTCACAACATCTGACATGATTGATATGAATGAATACACTTACAATGATTATCAGTTGGATTACTATCTTTAGTTGCAGCGTGACTCACTTTCTGCACATATTTTTGCTGTATAATTTTCAGAACCTGGTGCTGATTTCATTGCAAATCAGAGGCAAACATAGTCTGATGTGCCGAGGCAAACACGCTTTGCAGCTCAAACACCTGTCTGGCGAGGTGTAATTGACTCAACGCCTTCTGAACGCGGCGAGAGACACAATCAGACCTTGTCACAGGAAGCAAAGAGAGTCCACGCTACGCAATCTGAATCAGCTACATCAGCAAAGTGGAGGGAAACCAGAGAACACATAACGAGGGAAGCTCTCACACTTCAGCCGTCCACCCCCCACCCACCCACCACCCCCCCAGGCAGGCAGTGGGACGGAAACGTAGCAACTGTTTATGGAAGCAGAAACAAGCTTCTCCTTCGTTTCCTAGAGCTTTCACATGATTAAGATTCATTTCACATCTGCATGCATGTGTTTGTGTGCTTGCGTGCGTGTGTGTGTGTTTGTGTGTGATACAGAGAGAGCATTGCTTGCCACGGCCAAAAGCTGTATAATTAATCCAACACAACTTAAGTGTGAGGCTACCCAGCGTGAATCATTCATGCACACTGTACACTGCCTGACTTTAAACTGAATAAATTGTGGATTTTGTCTTTCATGTGAGCCGACATCAGACGGAGGTCTTAGCGGTTATTCATGGGATCATTATTTCTCATTCGCCACACACATTATCATCAACAAAATGTCAAACCAAGGGCACACAAACACAAGCTATTTAAGAGTACATGCTGTTTGCCTCCCTATTGTTGCCATTTCAATAAGTTCAATAAAGTGTATGTCCATGTTTGCAGAGATACTACCTCTGGAACAAAAGCAAACAGCGCAGCAGATGTTCCTAATGAGGAAAACATAGCTGGGGAAGGTGGGATCACTCAGCTGGTATTGGGTAAAGTGAATGTGTTATGTGCTTACATAATCCAGGGGGAGTGTGAACTGACTACTCCCTCTCTCTACATGACAATGTGCTGGCAGGCGCAGGTCGGCTGTTTTTGTCATGAGCACCGTGTTGCCATCACTTCTTAAAAATCTGTGCATCATCAGATGTGCGGAATTCACGTCTGCGGGTCAAAAGCCATTTGTAAGGTTGCTGTTCATCAGCAGGCAGCCCTATGTGCTGTGCAGCTCTGCTGCTGCAGGGGTCTTTTCAGTGCATGGAACCGGATGGTGAGCAGAGAACACAGCGGGGGCTGGGCACTGCAATGTACTGCAGTGCTCGTAGCTCAGCTATGCACACCCACTCTCTTCCATTCTTGCTCTGACAATCTCTCAATCTCTCGCTCTATCTCTCACCCTCTCTTGCCCATACTTGTATCATTTGTCTTGCCTTCCTCTCTTCACTTTCTCCTCATTGCTTTTGTCTTTTTCATGCCATTTTTTCTCCACACTCTTAAAGCTGACTGTAATGCATGTGTCAAAGGCTGTCTCTTATAGTCTTCATTTAAACTACACTTCTACCCTCTGTCACTGACATGCGCACTTAGAAAAAACATTTACACAAATACATACATAAATACATCCTGTAACCTTTTCCTGGGGAATATGAAGAAGTGCCCTCCTTCTTCCTGGTTATGGAGAAGGCACACACACGCACACTGTTCTTCTGACACTTCAGTGTATTTATCAAGGTGTCATTTTAGTATCCCAAAGAGGGTCTGCTCACTTTAAACATCTGCAGTGTCCTCTATTTTCATCTGTACAACATAAACAACACAGTAACACTATTTCTGCCTGTGGGTGAGTTTTTCAGCACCTGTCCTTGTCCCGACATGGAGAGTTTTGGGATTGTTGCTAACTATACTATGTCACAGTGACAGCCGTTGCTGCTCCGCTATGTTTCCTACACCATCATTTACAGGGGACACTTAACAACCATGTCGCACAGCCTGGGACAGAGGGTGTTGTATATGGAGGATGAGCAATGACAAGCCCAACAGCTGCTCACTTCCTCCAAAAACCCCACAACTCTTGGAAAGAGTTACAGTATAGGACCTATATGTACATCGGAACAGACATCACAATAATAATAATAAAAATAAAAACCTTGACGGGGAACTTGCTTTCCCAGCATTTAGCAGTAAATTCTTGCAGATGGCCAGAATTGTTTATGTTGTAATGAAGTAGCTGCTAAATCACTGAATAGGCTTAGGTTTTAATAAATCACAGGATACAGGCACTTTAAGACAGAAACAGTGTGCAAGAGATAGAGGTGGTTTAACCACTTCTCATTAGATAGAATGGCTGGTTCTCATTAGATAGAATGACCAGCCATTCTATCTAATGAGAAGTGGTTAAACCACCTCCATCCCTTGCACTCTCTTTCAATCTTAAAGAGTGATACTGGCTAATTCTTGGCAACAGCAGGGAGTCCCATTTCTGTTCCCCATTAAATAGCTGAGGTTTCTGATCATCACTATGTGAATGAGTTTCTCAGTATGCTGGCTGCATCCTGCAGAGACACTTTCCTGGTCGCTCTCAACCATGACATGAAACAAAGCTTTGTGTCACAGTAGGTGTCAGAAATGTATGGGCTGCAAGTCATTAAATGTTTTACATGTTCTTTTGAACATAACATGTCTGTCTTTTAACCCCTCCTCATTGGTTCAGTAATTGATTTATGGGAAACATAATTAGTTACTCACCATTACTAGCATACATAAAGTATAATTTCTCCTCTTTTAATAATGTTATCAAATACTTCAGTGTAATAAGCAGATGTCAAACCTGAGTGATTTTGCTGCTACAGTCAGTGACATTACACAGTGATGTGTTATTCTGAGCTTTGAAGTTAAAAGGAAAGCAGAACCCCCACCTGGAAAATGCAGTCATAATACAGGTAGGAAGATGAGGACACAGAGAGCTTTTTAACATGACACAGCTAGGGGCTGAGCTTTCAGTGTCTCTGCAAAAAACATAGTTCTCTTTAAGATGGACAGTGTTTGAGACAGGGAGAGGTGCATGAATAATGAAGTGTTTTCTTCATGTTTTCAACTGGAGAACAGATGTGCACAGCCTAACTGCAATATCAAATAAGGTGTATATATATGTATATGTACAGGCGGGTAGTTTATGAGGTCAGCTGACTAGACATAGTTAGAAGAATTACTTTTGCCTTAAACTGCCCTCTAACCCTCATTATTTAACACTGATTTGCTTGAAGCTATTTGAGGGAAGCACTTATCAACAGTCTTCGCTTAGTGCTCTGTCCATGGTGCTGAAATGGGTTACATTTCCTTCCCTGGTCTCTCCTCTCCTACTCCCTGTATAAAACTCAGTCTTGAATAATTAACACATTATTTAAAACCAGTCACTGGTTTCAACAATTCTGGCCAGGTTCATGCATGTCTTGTGCTTATATCTAGTATATGAGGGTGAAAGGTGTTACCGTTACTTCCTAGTAATATGACAAGACCAGTACATACTGTACTCTTCATCCTGTCTAGCATCGCTTATCAGCGTGCCCACACAAAACACACTAAGTCCATCCGTTATTTCCTCCCATTCTGCAGCAGGCCAGTGTTCACACACGTTTTCATCAGAGAAAACACACAGTGCCCACTGCTGGACAGTATGAAATCTTCATTCACAAATGATGAAGGTCAGACTTCCAAAAAAGACAGTGGGATGTAATAAATAAACTGTGATTGTCCCTAAAGAAAGCTGATAATGAATGCATAGTGGGAAAATGTTAGTATGAATCAACTGCCTTGTCCTTTAAACAAACCAAGCGTCAATTTACTTTGTTGTTTGAGCTCATTTTAAAATCATGATGAACCGTATCTTCAGTGTATAAATACCCCAGACATGAGAACACTACTTTTCTGTTTCTTTGGTACACCAGTACGCCCGGTTCACCCAATCAGAGAGCCTACTTTTGCGGCAGGCTCAAACTGAAGTAAGTCCCAGAATGGATAAACAAAACAAAAACTCTTCACCAGGCTCAAACGAAGCCAATTCAATCTGTTATCTAAGCAACCCCACTGATACTCAGAGAACACAATGAGAACATGCACGGCAAAACTACAATGAGCTGCAGCCGTCTCTGAGTTCATCAGATTACCTTGAATTTAGAGCATTAAGGACAAAACTTTATTTTTATCTCAACCAAGGATAATAAATAAGCTGCAATGGTGACAGTTATTTTAGAAAGCTGGTAGCTGGTTTGAGTCGCTCTGCCTGGCACTGGCTGCATGCTGAGGCAGCTCCGCTCAGGGATGTAATGGGATACTGCAGCACTAGAGAACCGTGTGCACAGAAACTTGCCTAGAAGCATCAGGGAGTCTCGCACTAACCTTCCCCCTCCTTCTCTCTTTGAGCCTGCCTCTCCCTCTGCTTTTCTGTCAAGTCCTTATCATTTAAGAAACCATTAAAGTAGATATCCATAAATGTAATTACACATGAAAGACTGACAGAGGGCAGATACTGTGGCTGAACACATTCTAACAAAAATAAACAAAAAAACAACTTCAGAAGTGTAAAAAGCCAGCATGCCTGTAGTAGGAGGAGAACATAGCTGCTTACCCTTTATGCAGGTTGCTCTCTCCTGGACGCCGAGCTCTTCCCCTTCTCCACAGGCTCAGAGACACTTTGAGATAGAGAGAAAAATAATCAATCTCCTCTTACTTTCTCTTATTTCCAGTTTCAGAATGAATAAGTCAGGAGTGTTAACACAACCCTTTAGACACACCTTTACTCTGTAAACTCTGCCACATACACACAAACAGATACCCATTCAAATGCACCCCAAGACTGGAGTACCCAAATTGATAAAGATCTGCTCAGGGGAGGGATAAAAACTACACACACTCACACACTGCAGTTTTTTTTTCTCTTCCTCTTGCCCACTCGCTCTGCTGCTTTTTTTTTTCCTCCTGTCTTTGCCTGCACTGTCTCCTGATTGGCTAAGCTGCTCTTCAATAACATAAGCTCTCTTCTTTAATTGGAAGGGGGCCAGTTATGTGGTGCACCAGAAACCCTCCCGCCCAGCTCATCTCTCTCTTCTTTTTTTTTTCTTTTCCTTTTTTTCCCTAAGTGCCTGTGGAGAAGAATGCTGAGCTCTGCAATTTCATACGCATCGAGCAAAGAAAAAAAAAAGGGAATGGAGGACGAGGACGGGAGGGGGGGGGGTTATGTGGGAGAGAAAAGGAGTGAGAATGGGAATGGAGGGGGGGAGCATTGGAGGCGAATCAGTGGACCGCAGTGGGACAAGCTGAAGCTGCACGGGGAACAAAGAGACTGGGGCTATTAGGTGGAGAGAGGGCATATTTGAATGCACAGTCCTCCAGCCGCAGCATGTTGAGGTGTGACAACGGGTGAGATGAAGGAAGATTATTTCCCTCCACTCACTGCAGCGCAGCTAGGTGGCTCTACTGCAGTGTGGAGTCTAATTGCCAGGCATGAAGGGGGATGGGAAAGGAGGAGGATGAGGAATGGGAAGAGCTGAGCGGGGGTTGGTAGCAGTAATGCCAAAGTACAGTCTTCCAGCCAGCCTGGATATATATGGGGGGGGGGGGCACAGCGGTTAATGCCTTTTCTCCATGAATTATTGAAGGTGGCCCAAAGGAGGGTCACAGGCAGCAAACGAGTGAGCCAGTTCAGACAGTCTCATTGCCACTGAGGTTTATGTTAATTACTTGCACTTGAAGTACATGCTGTCAAATAGTTAAATGGATCCACCTTTAGTAAGATTTTTACCCTACTTATTTAATAAAACACCTTGAACAGAGATTGTGTAGTATTAGCTTGCTGCTTTCCACTTCAGTTTCATGATTTGTTAAAAGGCTTTCTGATCCTGTAGAAAATGGATGTCAAGATTGACTTTGAGGTGTCAGACTCCCCGCCCCTGTCTTTAACTCACATCTGGTACAGCCATCCTGTGTCCCAGATGCATTAAAGCACAATACCCAATTAGATCAATAGTGGACCATATGATACCTAAAACCATCTGCAGAGGCTTTAATGAACACTACAGAAGTTATATGATGCCCAGAGAGAAATGCAAATACACTGTTTGCTCAATCAACAACATGACTGCCTGGTGGGTGAATGGGCAAATAAAGAGATACCTGCTATTTTAGGCTCATTGTCCAGATGGAAAGTACCATTCATGATGTTAAACCAGACGGGACAGGTGAACAAATTCAAGAAATATCTACATTTACAGATAAATCTAGATGAGCATGTTTTGGTGGCTGTTCTCTTCTTTTTCAAAAGAAGAGAACAGCTTATGAGGGTTCAGCTGACTTTGCTGTGCAAAGAAGAATATTTATTTCCATATAATCTGTAAGATAACATTTTTTTTTGCTGGAAAAAAAAAATCATCAGGGAATAATACAGAAAAGTACATAAACTAAATATTACATAAATAATCATTTCCAGTAATCATCTGCGCATGTTTTCCTTCATCACTGTGGTCTCTGCTTTCACTGGAAGGCTGTAGACTGTGATGGAGATGTTTGTGTGTTTGAAGACCTGTTCCAGTATCTCCGACACTCTTGCCCACTCCAGTCGATCCAGGCCACAGCCAATACTGTTGGTGAGAGATAAGACACTGTTTAATTGCAACAGTAACAGAACAAACACAACTCAGTCACATTACAAATAATTTAATTAAGGTAATTAATATTTCTCTCTCGATAAAGTACAACTTAATGACTGGAAATTATACCAACCGAGGCATTGATATTTTTGTTACTCCGTTCTTTTCACAGTGCAACTTCATGTGCTCCAGGCTCAGTCTCAGGCTCTCATAGGTGGGTTTTTGGCTCGCCTTTTTCTTTGTGATCTGCAATAAAAATAACAGGAAAGCAGCAATATTTACTGCAATCTCTTTTAAATAAGTTATCTTAATTTTACCTAAGGCTCTACATCTGTATCCTCGAAAGTTTTAATTAACTGTTATATCTTTACCAGATAGTAGATGAAACGTCTGTCTCTTCTCAGCACAGCACATTGTCCTGTCAGCTTGTCTATTTGGATGTGAAAAAGGATAATATCTACATCAGAACACACAATACGAACCCGTAGCATAACAGGTTTTAAAATCTCATTCACCCTCCCCCCCCTGCTGCTGAACAAGCCATTACAAACTAATACTGTGCAGCAAAAAATGATTTCAACCCACAGATGTTTATTTTAAGCTCTAGTGACAATTTGTCAGAATGAATTTTAGATGAACATTTACAAAATGAAACATAAGACATCAAGAACATTTTCATGTTGTCACAGCTGGTGGTAGGCACAAAGGCAGGCAGGACCCAAGAGTAGACACACGGACGAGCTGATATAGTGAAGTTAATATAAAAATTATGAAGACCAGGCTTATAAGTAGAAAGGTGGACAAGAAAGCTGGTGGGCAGGGAGCAGACAAGAGGCAGCAAAACACCAGGCAAGGTAACAAGAATGAGAGCACAATGACAGACACACCGAAAGAAGTGAAACAATCTTGCAGCTGACTGATGGAAGAGGGCGGGTATAAATACAGGGGAGCAAATGAGGAAAATAAGGAACAGGTGTGTAGGTAGGCGGGGAAGTTCCTGTGATTAGGAATGGGAAACAGGTGAGCAAGTGGATCTGGGAGCAGGAGGAAAGCCCAAGGACATCTGGTGGGCAGATGGAGTATGACAAGAGACAGAAACAGAACGGCCAACATAAACGGCTGAAAAGTGAATAATGACACAGTGATGAGATGCAGGATATAGAGAATACATAAATATACTTTATGCACATATTCATGCAGAATATGTACAATATGAATTTGGGACCAATTAGGCACCTGCATGATGACACCTAAACACCTAAATATCTAAAGTACCTACCTTTGTACAGTACTGAAAGTGATCTTTCCAACTGTAAAGCTAAGTATTTGTTACTTCATGTGAAAACCAAGCCAGTTTTTCTGTGCTGAACAAAATGATCACCTGGGAATCAGTGCCCCTGAAACAAGACATTTTTTACTCCTGATGAATTTTTAATGAGAGGGCTGACTCACTCTGTTCCTTTAACTCCGCTACCCCTCTGAACCTCTGCTTGAACGTCACTGCTATGCCTGCCCCCATGCGGCAGTCCTCACTGATGCAGTGGGCCAGAGCCTCGTCCTTAGGGCAGGCGAACAGGTTCCCAGTGACATAGTCGAGTCTCCAGCTGTCCTCTGCAGACTGGCCAGGAGGGGGCAGCGTTACACCGTGTGATGAAACATGATGGCATCAGGAAATAAACAACCAAACTAGAAATAAACTTCTCTTCTTGAGTGTAAGCTTTACCTTAATTTTGTCAGGGCTGAGTGGTTTCTCAAGTTCAGACGACATTGACTACGGTGAGTCGAGCACTTGTGCAGTGAAGTGAGTCAGTTTGTGTACGGTCGTCGACCCACATAAACACAACGCTGGATTATCGACATTCAACTTCTGTTAGAAGATGTGTTAACTAACTCATTATGCGACAGTAAAAGGGCTCATATACCTTACAAGTAGCTGACAGCAGCTGGCCGTGTTAAAGCTGAATAAAGAAGAAACTAGGATGCTATTTCTCTTTGGTAGCGTGGTAAGCTAATCAGTTTGCAGGAGCAGGAAAAGGAGCAGCAACGGTATTTGTGTATACTCTCGCGAGAAAAAGCTGCTTTAGCGTTGATTGCAAATAAAATCAATGTCACATTTATGCTTAAGACACCTCTGGAACTTTCCTAAATATTGGAGAATTTTTAAGTCAAAAGAAGTTTGATAATATATTATTTATTCTTAAGTTTGTACATAGGAGAAAAAGGCCATCTTTCTTAGTATTTGTACTCTAAAAACAAGAATGCTAGTAAAATGCTAGATTTATGTAATTTGTTTTGTATTCTTATGTAATACTCTACATTGTGATACTGTGAGGCCATTGTATTAATTCTGTCTCAACCCATTTATTTGCTGTTACTGTTATTCAATACAATAAAAAAAAATTTAAAAAATGGAAAATGCTGAAAGTTTTAAAGGTGATATTCTGTAAACTACGCACAGTATACAGTATATTAACACCAAAATCCATAATTTGACTACATATTTGTACAAAACATTTGCTTAAGAATGTTTACAAAAAAATGAAACTACACCACCTAATCTTGATATTTGTTGTTAAGATTTAATTTTCAAAAATAATGTAATGTCTGAAAGAACAAACCAAGCAGTGTGAAATTGGTATTTATTTATTCGTTTAGGGGTGAGACTCTGCAAACTTTCAGGTGTTTTCTATTTTTTCTGGTTTATTAGATTTCTATTCAGGTTAAAGTAAGACTGAGCTATGATGGGAATGAAGATTAGGTCATTAAATTGAGCACACCAATGATATATAAAGGTATAGACTGTCCGACCTTGACTAGTGCAACAAAACAGAAATAAATCTCAGTCTGACCATGCAGACAAAGTCCCAAGAAGAGGTCCAATCATCCTACAAATGTGAAAACACAGGGGTGGACCATGAGTGTGTATGTTTATTACATAACTTTTATGCTCATTTAATACACAAAACAATATAGAGAATATAGTCTGTGCCTTCTGACTGCAGCATCTATGAAATACAGACACATACCTACAACACCAGTGATAAATAAACTGTTGCTCAGTTGCTACATAACTTGATGTGAAACTTGAACCAAAATGAATGAACAGAACAAACTCCATTACAAGCAAAATATAGCATTGCTGTGGAGATGCATCTAAATCTGTGTCGTTTTCTTTTACATACAAATAAACTGCAATAGGTAAAAAAAAAATAAATCACAAAATAATTGCATAATCACATGTGTGAGGGATGTGTGCAGGTGACAGACTGACAGTTCATGTTACAGCCTTAGAAGTCAGCACTGCGCCTTCGCTCATTGATCCAGTCCCCAGGGTTGACGTCCATCTGCAGCATCTTCATCACCCATTTGTCCCTCCGTGCTCCGTCAATGAACTCATCCAGCGAGAGCTCCCCTACATGATAAGGGACAGTTAGTCTCTGGGCTTATTTTGCCATACATTTCTTTGTTCCTGAATTCACAATTTTGATAGGAGGAGGACCATTGTACAGCTGATGCCCACATTCCTCTTCGACATGCACAAACAAAAATGAACTCATGCACACTTTTACATTAACACCCCCACAAAACCATTACAGCAGCCTGACACTGCCCTTTTAAATCATCCACGAAGCTTTTTAAGCTGTCAGAAAACTATTACAAACACTCACCATCTCCATTTTCATCAACCAGCTCAAATATCCGGTCAACCACTTGATCTGGGGTCAGCAGATTGCATTCTTCATCCAGCTCTCCATGGCAGGCTTTCTTCAGTCGATAAATAGACTGAGATTGACAGGAAAGGATATTTCAATGAACCTTGCATTGACGACAGCTCACCAGAGCCTACTGATTTATCTTGAAATAGCCTTTAAAGATCAATAGTGTGCTACATTTAGTTAATGTAAAATAGTTAACATTACCTCCACAATTTCAAGAAGCTCTGTTTTATCAATGCATCCACTTCCATCTTTATCATACATTTTGAATGTCCATTTGAGCTTATGTTCCAGTTTACCCCTCAGGACTAAGTTCAAGGCCGCCACGTACTCCAGAAAATCAATGGTGTTGTCCTGTGTACGTAAGGGGAAAGAGTTAAAATGTTATGAAGGGACACTTTGACTTGATTTAAGAGAAAAAAATTTATATTTATTTTGACAGGCAAAATGTCTGTATTATAAAATACTAGATAGAATATTTTTTTTTAAATCGTCTTATTAGAAACACCAATAAAAAATATGTGGGACTGCAACTAATAGTCATTGTCATTGTTAATTAATTGTCCAACAATGTTCATGGTTAATCAGTTAATTGCTTGGTCTATTACCTGTCAAAAATATGTTATATAATTATTGTAAATATATAATTTCTCAGGGCCCAAGTTTAAATTTTTGCATTGCTTGTTTTGTCTGATATCCATAAATCAGATTCAGATTATTTTCATAGACTAAGAAAACCAGAAAATGTTTATGTTTCAGAAGCCTGCACATTTATGGCACGACCTCAATTAATCAACTATCAAAATTGGTACTTAATTTTAAAAAGCATTAATTTTCTGCCTATTGGGTAATTGGGTGAGCAACTAATTGTTTGAGCTCTAAAAGAATATGTGCTCAATAACTGGCATTAGTTGCAGCTGTCACAAATGCTTCCAATCAGAAAATCTTTTGTTACTCTGGTAAGTGTAGTGTCAATGCTAAAACGAGACAAATGACTATGCACACGTCTTGTATTACCACAAAACAGAAGTCTGTACTTACGCCATTCTTGTCAAAGGCTCGAAACATGTTTTCAATGTAATCTGCAGCCTCTTTGTTGTCAGTGACGCCGAAAAAGCCCTTGAACTCGTGCATGAAGAGAGTCCCACTTGGGCATTCCACAACAAATTTTTTGTACCATTCCTGCAGCTCTGCCACATCAATTTCTTTGTCTGGGTCACTGTCCTCACTCAGGCGCTGACCCATTGTGGAAATAATTTGTCTGACACCCTACAGACTGAAATTATTTCTCACATTACATGAAACTGTATGACTTGGTTAACTCTTTTTAAAGCGTTCCTCTACATTACAAAATCTATAGATCTCAGTCCTCAGTAAGTGCTGCAACTAAACTTTGTGTAAATCGGTAAAAACCAAAATGATTAAAGTTAATGGCATTTAAGTCCATACGAGCTGACTTGTTTTTGGCTCTCTATTGTGACAAATCCCATCTGAAAGTGAGGATGAGGCACGGACTGTTATGGATCACATGATAAAGGATTAGAAATGGACACTTGTCAAAATCAATTAGCTCACAGACACATCATGAAGGATTTCCTTGTGCCCCTGCTTCTCTATGTTATACTGAATCAATGTTTGGATAGGATAACTTAAACTACATATGTGTAAGTGTAAAGGTAAAACATGCTATGGTAAACTGAAGGTAGTCTGTATGGCATATGATAATATCAGATGGGATCAAATATGAGGTCAAGCACACTGTCATCAGGCTTTCTTAATTCAGACTACACATGGTCAGGCTACCACTCAGTTACTTGTTACTTGATAAACTAAATTATGTTTTGTTGTAGTCTACATTATGTAGTCTCTCAAGTATGCATAATGTCAGTTTACTATTCACAGAGATTAGAGTCAGAGAGGTCTAATGAAAACTTGCCCTAGCTGCATTATGGGAATTGTAGGATCCGGCTTTTGAGACTCTGTATTAAAACTAAGGATATGTCAGGGACTGCTGCTTAGATTTTTTTTTCAGTTCTTTTAAAATGTGTCTCTTATATGTCACCATGTTTTATGGAGGTGGATTGCTAACTTGCTGGTGTACTCCTTTAAGTAATCTTTCCTGGTGTAGGAAGTTCCTGACCAGTCTGATGAATCACACAGGCCAGGTGTTTAGTTATCTCTGGAAGCTCTGACCTTCAGTTGCCTGGTTATTTATGGCTAACCTAATTACTGTTTACATGCCTGCTTCAGTCTCAGTGAAATCTATAATAACTGGTGTTGTTGTTAAATTTACAAATGGTTGACATTGAATTACACCTTAACCACTGAGAGGGCAAAATATATTTGATAAATGGGAGGAGACACTTTCTAGGTGGTGGTGGTAAAATATCAAGAAATGAAGTAGTCAGTTGACATATGGAAATAACTACATGTTTTCAGTAGAATAACAGTGTCACCGTTAGTGGTAACATAGCCATTGTTTTCAGGTGAAAGCGTGGCCTGGCCCAATACTCTCCTCGCCCATAATATCTGCTGACAACAGGGAGAGTGATAATCTCTTAGCTTAGAAGTGTCAAGGCCATCTGAGCAGTCACTGGATGTTATCCTCACATGATTAAAATGATTCACTCCACCTGCTCTTACACAAGAGATATTTTAAATCTCACCCATATTTCTCCTGCACCCAGTGCCAGTGAATGATCCACCGCTTTTTTTGTACCCATGGCTGGTAACTTTCACCCGTGTGTCATCTATGTATCACTGTTACAAACAAGACTATTAACGCTAATACGCTTATACTTAGGATGACGTGAATGTTATAACTTATAATAACATGCTCTCTCGGCCGGTAAGGGGGTGGGGGGCAAGTTGGGAACACAGCACTGACATATAATCACCTTTTAAATTCATATGATACACTTGTTGACCAATAATTGCGCATTTATACATCTAGAAGTTACAAAGAAACATTGGCTTTCATTTGTAGTCATGTTTTGGTCACCTGCTGAACTTAAGTCCGATATTCACTCTCTTTTAGCTTTGGTCTCTAATGTGGGTCTTTATCAACTCCGGAGGGAAGTATCTGGCTCTTCAGCTGCTAAATGCTCCACTATGTTCGCCAGCTGGTCTATAACTGTGTTTATCTACTCTTTGGTGTAGAGTAGGCGCAGTTTTCTGCTGGAAACAGCTGCATGCTGTGGCTGGAAACAAAACTAAGCAAGGAGTGAGAGTGAACCAAAAAACTGTAAATTTACAGACCAGTGCTTCAAAGCTCTGTAATGCCGAAGGGGAGCTATAGATTCATGTGATAATTCTCTGGAGGTTCATCACCACGAACGACCACTTCAGAATTTTCACAGTCGTTTTATACATTGTGTAAAATATCGGTTGTAGCTGCTTTAAAAAATACAGTCATGATTTTTAGAGGTGTACTGTCATTAGCTTAGTGTTAGACAGGGAATTATTTTCAGCATGGACCACGATTCCATGGACTGACCACATTTCAAAGATATTTCACTCTAGGCTAAAATTCTGGGCCGACAGTCCAACCAACCAACCAGAGTTGCCATTTGTAGAGTCACACCTCAAGCATGGCCAAAAGGTAAAGAATTTACTGTGCCCACATCATTCTGCAGGTATGAAACATTACTAGATTTGCAACTCAAAAGTACAACTCCCTTAACATCAATTGAGCATATTACACTTTAAGTTTTAGCTTTTATTGCTTTCCATGAATACTATGATACAAGCTCAAGCATTCAATTTCCAGCGATTATCAGTTTTACGAAGGCAGTGGACACGTATTACAAGTCTACAAAAACTGCTTTACAGATATGTACTGTAAAAATCCTAGCTATCAAAAGGGACAGCTGTACAACTAAGGTATGACATACAGAAAGTGTAAAAGTACCTTGTGTTCTGTTGACAGAATTTGATGCAGAAATGGCTTCCCTTAAGCCAAACCAATTAACTATCTAACCAAAGTGGTTACTACTGGCAATATTGTGTGTAAATATTGGCTTCATACAGTGACAAAGCAAAACTGTGATATTTTCCACATCCTTCAAAGGGTCAATGCTAACAAATGCAACATAATGCTAATAAAATACATTTCATGGTATGTGCTTCATAGAAAAACCAAACAGACATCTGTGAAATTTTGCTTAATGGCAGGTTTCCTCATTCACCAGGAGAAAGACATTCATTTGAGAGATAGTCAATATAACTATGCTTAGGCCAAAACTCAACTCAGACTATCAAATATATCCTCTTGGAAATACATGCCGAATGATGAATGAATAATGAAATTTTGGAATAGATCGGTTAACAAGGTTAAATTAAATCGCTCAGATATAAAAATCAGGGAAAAAAAAGATTAGAAAAACTTTTAGTCAACAGTTAAAAAGCTGAGTCTCCATAATCTTCTTTGAATAATTTCCTTCTAGTTTAAAGACCAGGTGATGTGTAGCCGTGAGTAGTTGAAACTGAAGAGGAAAAAAAAGACCCTTCTGTGAGGAATCTCAGGGTCCACATCGCTCCTGGTCCTGAAGTCTAAAGGTCCACAGTGCTACAGATATACCCTTGGTGTGGTATCATACAGTGTAAAAAAAAAAGTCAGTTGGCAGACTGCGCTTCAAGTTAGTCATGTTCTCCTGGCTCTATTGCAGTCTCTGTATTGTTTGAACTGTCAGCATCGCCCTCTGTTGACAAGTCAGGTGAACTATTAGAAGAAGAGGGGGCCTGCTTGTCGCTGGCGAGGCCTTCTCCATCACTGATGCCACTGCTGCTGCTGCTCTCCCCACTGTCCTGCTCAAAGCTTGCACTCTTCTCTGACGGAGCAGGCAGCTCAGGTTGGTCCACAACACCGTCATTCTTCTGACTGTGGACATCCCCCGTCTCAGATGAGTCTCCTTCCCTTTCAGAGGTTTCTGTCTGCGTGTTACTGGCCTCTGAGGAGCAAAGTGGTCAGCGTTTTACTGTTACAGTCTGAGAAACAAACAGTCTGTGGCTGTTAACTAATCAATTCAAAACTGAAACATCAATATTATGAAACAAAGCTAACATTTAAGACTGGCATGTGAATTATGAGTGAAATAATTCTGAAAAGGCTACATATTTTGCCGGGGTAGTACAATATTACACAAAGCGATATCTGAAACAATTAAAGCTTAGAAGAGTCAGAGTAGGTGACATTTTGATCTGATGTGGTTCCCTTTTTTGGGGAGGCACATGTCAGCTATGTCGTCCACAGCATAGCCTAGGAGCCAATACATGTAGCTGCCATAGGTACGGTATAACCCCTTAATGACACCTAGTGACCTCCATCACTTTCAGTTTGTACATCATGAACGCCCTCGAGCAGACACTGTCCAAACTGAGCCCCTCTATCCCCATTTGTACAATTCACAGTGTCGAGACAACAAAGGACACAGAATTCTTGGAGAGTGATCAAGAACACAGCGGGATGCGGCCTGCAGGAGGCTTCGCCAACAGGCTTTTCACGCTACATTTAAGTGTGTGTGTGTGTGTGTGATGTTTACTCGTTTCATATTCACTTTGTACTTCAGAACATTAATAATTAAATTTAATAATAATAATAATAATTTTAATTTCATTTGCGCTGGAAAGATTTATTTTGACTGTTTGGTATCTGTGCAGCCACCTCTGAATTTACATTTTTGAAAAGGTGCACCTAAACTACAACGTGGTCATCTGCCCATAAAGACACCACAAACGCCCGCCGTGTTGGTTCTGTAACACTTTAATACCAGTGTGTAGGATTTAGTGACATCTAGCGGTGAGGTTGCAGATAGCAATAAATTGAATGCTTCTCCCTCTCATCCCTCCCTTTCCAAGCGGGAAGGAGAAGCTACAGTGGCCTTCAGGTAACGTAAAAAAAAAAAAAAACATGAAAGGCCCCCTTTTAGAGCCAGTGTTTGGATTGGCTGTTCTGAGCTACTGCAGAAATATGGCGGCGCAATATGGCGGGCTCCATGGAAGAGGCTCCCCTTGTAGATATGGAGGGCTCATTCTAAGCTAACAAAAACACAAAGC
This sequence comes from Seriola lalandi dorsalis, assembly GCF_002814215.2. Lineage (NCBI taxonomy): Eukaryota > Metazoa > Chordata > Actinopteri > Carangiformes > Carangidae > Seriola > Seriola lalandi. The sequence goes on along the minus strand of NW_019524850.1, from coordinate 221,570 downwards.
TTCTTAGTTTCATGTATTTATACAATAATGAAAACGTAATCATGAATTTCATATTCCATTTTTTCCAATACATCCCCCTAAATCCTACACACTGGTCCTTTAACACATACAAATACATCAGTGAGCACGATTTCACTTACCATGTTCCTCCGAAATAGACGGTGTGTCACAAGATGTTCCACTTCTGAAATCTTGACCACAGGAGTCTTTTGAAGACTCCAGTGTCTCTGACAAGCCCTCTGACACTTTATGACAAGAAGACTCCTTTTCTTCACTTTCTGTTTCATCCTCTTCCTTTTCATCAAACTTGAGCCTTTTGACTTCTTGCTTGTCAGCATCAGAATCCTCCTCCTCCTCTTCCTCGTCCTCGGGGTGTTTGTTCTTTATCCCGCTGTTTGGTGTTAATTCACCTTCTGATAGTGAGGAATCACTGCAGTAATGACAGAAATTCAGGGAACTTTGTTCATCAACGTTTAAATCAATGTGTAGTTAATATATTTTTCTTTCAAAAGGATGGGGTCCTGGGAAGATCTGCTCATGGTGGAAATGTCTGGGCTTGGCAGCTATCATCAGTGCCCCTACATTTTAAATAAAAATGACTGAGTAGACTCACTCAGTACACTACACTCTAGAAAACTACATGCAACTCACCCTAAAGGTGGGTACAAACTCACTTTGCAATTTTGGGCTGTCACAGATGAAAGATGGTCAACATGAAAGAAATGTGGTTCAAAAACTGTGGTCCTACACTGCACTGTGAGAGAGGTTCAAAGACGGCCGTTGGCTTGCGACCAAAGATAGCCTTGGACAAAATTCTGACAGCGTCAGAAATTTAGGACGACCGTTTCACAATGTGGCTGCTACTTTCTCTTACGTCCATTAAACAACCAATAGGAATTTAGCATGAACTGACAGCTATGTGTGTTTTTGTGCTCTAAAAAAATACTTATCTCAAGCTCTCTTTGCAAAATTGGCATCCCTGAGTTTGCCTCTTTTCCATAGCCACGACCGGGTTCACATTCTCCTCCCCCTCTTCGGATTTTTTTCCATACACATAAAAATACCACTATTGCAAGGGCTCGATTCTTGCTTCGTTTAATTGTTTACCACTATAGCGGCGTGGGTGGATGACGCATGTTGATGACGTTTCATTCTTGTATACTGACTTGCGCCGTAGCCTACAATTCATTTGTTAATCATCCTACAGTCTGCATACATCAACCTTGACGTCGTACCCAAGATTATTAGATCCATGGTGCACAGTGTGGCCTACATTAAAAGTTATAATATTGCTGGAATCTCAGTCTGTAGGCGCCTCAAAACCATACAGTCAAGTTGCTGTTGTACAACATATCAACAGTGTACATAATTACTTTACCTGATATGGTGCTCCTCAACCTCCTCTGTGGTTGGCTCTGGCTCTTTACTGCCTGGACAGTCAGGGAGCCCGTTGGTGGAAAGCGAAGTTGCCAATGACAACTTTGGTCTGGTGAGTGGTTTTGGCGTGCCTGGTCCATTTACATTTCGACTGCAAGAGAGGAAAATGACATTTTCTTATGAAAGTAATCTCACAAATCAGCAGAACTTCTAAGACCGTCACTGACAGGCAAGACAGATCCGTCCTTACTATACCCTGGTTGTCCTTCGCTTATTTTGCTCTACATTAATTCAACTTTCCTGTGTATGAGGAATTTCAATTTGTGGATGTCAATCACTGACAAGTATGTTGCTCCCACCTGTCTGAATATAGAGAGGAGTTACCAGGAAACATCACTCCATTCATTCTGTTTACACTGGATGCCCCATTTTTCCTTTGAAAGAAGTAGAAAGGGACAAAAACAACTGTCTGTTAATTGTCTGTAAGTGTGACTATATAAGCAAGTTGAAGGGAGCTGTCAATGTACATGAGAAGCAGAAATACTATAGTCATCAGAGCGAGGGGAAAAAGGTTTAACAGCATTTCAGATGTACTCACTCTGATGTGGGATACACGCAGCTGACCACCATTACATTCTGCAATACAAAAACAGTAATATACTGTTTAGAATTCATTTTAAAGCCTTGGGAAGTACATTTAATCAGTATCGATAAATATCGCTAATCTTGAGCATAAACACTTTGTATTAATGTGTGTGGACTTTTAAAAAAAAAGCAGTGATGTGTAATGCTCACCTTCTCCAAACCCCTGAGAAACTTGTCTGTCCCTGTGTAGTTACGCTTGGGGTCCACGAGCAGTTCACATAGACGCTGGATGGTAAAGGGGATTCTAGAAAAATTATCAAGAAATATATTTAGGATTAGCCACACAGCCATCATACAGCCAGGTACAACACTGTCTTTGAAAACTTGCAAAAGCTAGCAGCACCAGACCTGAATGAGGTAAAAAAAAAAAAGGAAAAAAAAGAGAGACGCATCAGTTTGGACAGATCTATGACTGCTTTGCCATAATGCCATTTAGAATGCAAATCATTGGATGTGGAAATTCATTAAGAAATTTCCAGGCTTGAGGATGAAAGTTTTTTATGCAATTTTGGGAAAGTTGCATTCAAAAGATTAAGTTGAGTAGCTTTCGTCTTGTCAGCGGAAAACTAGCAGAGTGCAGAAAGAGACTATTGACACTGAAGCTCAGTTCATAATGTTTTTCACAAATACATTTTTAAATATAACTGAATTAATTACACCACATGACAGATGTGACTTTTAGCTCATTTGGGTTTGAGCTTATTGCCCTAGTATACTAACATTATTTGTTTTTTTTCTACTTTTAATGCGCACTTGAATATCTCTCTTTGTGGCAATGCTTTTATTCTGGTTACATGCAAGAAGAACATTAATAAAGTAGTGGACCAGAATTTATGGATTAATGTGACTGAACTGCTGCATTATTTGGGTTGGTATATGGAGTTGTGAGGGAGGATTTGTTTGCAATTTGCAAAGTGGTCTAACTCACCCATTGTAACCATCCACTATTTTTAAGATCCTCGTCTTCATCTCTTCAAAGGGAACATACTCTACATTGGGATTATGTGGTCCTCTCTGTTCTGGTGTTGAAGCGTGGAAATCATCCATGACTTTTTCCAACTTAAACATGAAGTAAGTTTTGAACTGGGACCACGGGATCCTGGAATACATTGGAAATGCGAGTCTGTATGTCATCCACACAAAAGAATGAAAAGTCTTGAAACAAGTTTTTGACAAAACTGATATAGAGAGACAAAAAGTTCACCAAGCGGATTTCATTGGCAGGAAAATTTTTTTCAATATTTGAGGCTATGTGTCAGCCTCTAGTTGTTACTCACAGTGGCTGCCCTGTCTTGGCAACATGGCACAGGAATTGCTCTAGTACAGGACAGGTCTCTTTCTTCCCTTTCTTCTCAAAATCTGCAAATACCCACATAAAGAACAGAAGATCAGTTTTTTTTTTTTCTTCTTTTTTGGTAGTAAACCAAAACGGCACACAAATCTGGTTCAAACCGAACCCCAAAAAAATATTGGTATTGGCAAAAACCAACCGAAAAAAGGTTGGACTTTTTCAGAAGGATATAACCATTAGAGAATGATTAATTGTGGAAATAATTCTGGAAAAATGTTAACCCCTGTTTAGTTTAAGGCAGATCCTGGCATATTAGTTATGCATTTGCAGTGAATAAATAATCCTAGTACCATTTATCAGCTCTGCCAACAATTATTTACTAAAAACTTCTTTTTTTTTTTACACTTGTCTCATTTTTGTCTGTACGTTCCAAATGTATATAACAATGAATACTAATATAGTTAATCAATTCACATGACCTAGACACAGTTAAGCAACAAAAAAGGATGTAAACATTAACCAATGATTGAAGCTAGCTGTAGTGACAGTGTTTGCTACAGGTCGGATAGTGCTAAATGAAACTCCGAAAAAGAAAATTTCTCCCAACAGCACTGCAATCAGCAAGGTTTCTGTGTTCATCAAATTAAATTTAAGATTTTTTAAGGCCCTTTAATCAAATTAGAGAAGATTCTCTGGAATAGAGCACAGCATAAAATGACTATCAAAGAATGACAGAAGACCAGTGGGGACAAAAAGGCCGCAAATATTTATTACGTAGAATCATTTAGGTTTTGTCAGTACTTTCCAACTGTAGTGGGGTTATTCCTTGTGATAAATAATACTTCCTACAATAATTACCAGTAACATATTTAATCAATTAATCTAACCTGGACTAATATATGGATTACTGAACAGGTTTACAGGGCACAGGCCCATAATATTTCTTGTTTTAAAGAGCACGTAGCACAGGCAGAACTGTCCCAAAGAGACACAAGACGTCCACATAGAGAACCAAAACAACCACAAAGAGATATGAAATTACATCAGAGACTGAAAACATCTGCAGAGAAACAGAACATCCACAAAGAGGCACAAAACGACCACAAAGAGATGCAAAACGCCTTAATAGAAACATAAAACGACAACAAATGATGCGGCAGTGGTTCCAATCAGGGTTGGGGGGGCTTTTACTTTTCTATGCCAAGGGGCCAATTCTCTCATAATCCGTCCATGCCTAGACGCAGATAATCGGTGGTTCGGTTAACCAGTTAAAAAAAACAAAAAACTGATTTGTTAAATTGTTATCGATAAAATTGTCCCTTTTCCAATATGCATGTATGGGCATCTTTGCAACAGTCTCCCGACAGCCTAAAGTTATAACTAATCTTACCTTCTACTGCAAGCAAAACAAATATTTGACCTTTGCAGATGAAATTTAAGACTCTGATTTTAAATCTTCTATGGCATTTTTGAGGGAACTGAATTCAGTACTTTATACGACTTTTCAAGACATGCAGACACCATGTCAAACACCAATTTCAGTTAACTGCATGGAAAGTTATCGTAAAAGTTGGCAAGTTAGCATGCTTATTGTGACGTTACCGCGTTAGCTGTTTACATAATCGCACCAGTTTCAGTAAGGGAATAAATGGGCCAGAAGAGAAAAATGTGACCAACTTCTTTCTCGTAGAGAATAACATTAAGCTGGCTAACGATAGGCCAGGCAGAAAATTAGACCAGTGTCCCTAGGTGCCTCTTCTAAACGCTAATCGATGTTGGTAAGCTAAGTTACAGTACCGTACGTAACGTAGTTAGCAAACATTACAGATTTTACCGATGACATCAAAACAAATGTAAGACCCACTCGCTAATAATGAATCACGTATTTGAATAACTGTAAATATTGCCTTGAAACGCTTCCAACAGCACGTCGATGTCCATATCGGTGTCCAGTCACTGGCAGGAAATGCTTGCTAGTTAGCAGTAGCAGATAGCAACCCAACAAAGCTGGTGGCAGTGACAACTGCGCATGTCTACGTTTACGTATTCACATTTGCGGAAGATGCGTTCCAGTTTAACCTGAGATCAACAAAGCGCTTGAAAAGCCCCGTAGCACCGGGTGAAGTAGCCAGGATTGAAATACTGTGTATTCTCACAGCTCAAATTTTTAGTGTGTGCAGACTTCAGTGACAGGAACTTCTGGAGAGCTCTGGGCTGTAGGTGCCGCAGGCAGTCAGAGGGCGTCATCGTTTTTTTCTGTTGTTGTGACGGCGCAAACCGGTGAGGCGACCAATGAGTCAGCAGCTGATCTGGGTTAATTTTACCTAACCAGCCTATATATAAATATAACGATAACAGCCCCGGTGAAAACATCTGCACTAGAGATCTGCTCGTTTTTTACTAAGTCATTCGGTTTACAGAGGTAACCTAACAATGGCAGTTCCAGTAGCTGCATTACAACTGAGCACATCATCCAACCCGGGTCTGCTGGAGCACAACATTCACATCAGCGACAGAGATTTGGGAAGGATTTCAAGTAACAATGAAAATGACACGCTGCCTTTACATTCTCCGTGGACTTTCTGGCTTGACAGGTAAGGTTTTTTTTTTTTACCCTTTTCCCTCCATCTTTATGTTACTAGTCTTTAGTCAGTGTGAAATAGGTGAACTGTTTGTAGCTGATCAAAGCAGAACAAAGAAAGGAAAGGACGAATTTATCAGGCCTGGTTTAAGTGAGTCATTGCAACCTAGATAATAGTGTTTAATAGTGAATAACGTGACACGGGGATTGTCTGTCATAATAAATCACAGAAAAGCAACAAACACTGCTTTTTATGGTGTCGATTCTGTTTTGCTGCCAACCTGGTTTCTCAACGACCTACATACCCAAGTCCTTTACTTAGTAGGCTCTTAAAATAAACGGCAATTATGACTAACTGGCTAAACATAACTCATAATGATAAGATGAGTTCAGATTGAGGTCATCCTTAGCCTTTGTACTTTGCACAGGTGTTATTGTTGAAGAAAAAAAAAAAAACTTGTTGAGTCATTGGTCATGTGTCTGTCAGTGGTTTTGAAAATCATAACTTTCTGTTATTTCAACTTAATGCTGCTCAAATGCCATTATCATACACAACGTTCCCAATGTAAACCTTTGCATAAGAGAAGTTTCAAAATTATTGTTAAGTAATCACAACAGAGTTGAACAGAAGAGACACTAGGTTACAAATCAGATGGTGCTGTGCTCAAATGGGGTCAGTGTTGTTTACTGTTTACTGGCTTATTTGTCATCAGATCCACCCCCACCCCCCTCCAACCCCCCCTCCAACCTACCCTCCAACCTCTCTGCTCAGAGGGCAGTTCTGTGAAACATGTTTGAGTAATGTAGGAACTGAAAGAAATGTATTTAGAATATGTCAAGTGAAATTTAATTAAATGTGTTTTTTTTTGTCAGATCTCTACCAGGAACAACAGCTGCTGAATGTGAGTCAAACTTGAAGAAAATCTACACAGTTGAGACCGTCCAGGTAAGATGCCTCACAGTCTTCCTACACGAGCATGGCTCCAGCAGACAGAGTTTTTACATTCTGCCAGACTAGGAGTTGAGCTATGGCACATTTTAGTAGTAAATTTCCTGATTTACACTCAATTCAAGAGTCAGTGTAAAGAAGTTTATCTTCACACAGCTGCTGGAGTTGTTTCTTTTTCTCCCAAATGCACCAAGGCCACAGCCAAATTAACATAGTGTCTGAAGCCTTAAGTGACACTCTTATCATGGGGACACTGAATGTTTTGTGTTTCATTGATGTCTCTGTCTTTCAAAGTAAGCACAGTATGCAGGATTTACACACTAACACTAGTAGCACCCCTACATGATTTCAAGCTGTTTTAAGTGTATGCTTGTTTAGATCAATGTTGATCAACATGTTAATATGTATAATTACTAATGGCCTAATTAGCATGTCAGGTTATTTTTAATCTATTATAGTGATTACAGCAGGACGTTAATAGAGCTCCAGTACCCTATTATGAACCCCAAACCAGAACTGTGTTGGTTAAGGATTCATGAATGAGGAAGATTTTTGTGCGGTGAAGAGCAATGAGGAAAAGACCTTTGGTTGTGATTTTCTACACCACATGAAATGTGAAATATTAACAAGGCCAGCTGTCTGTACTCCCTGTGCCAGTAAATGGCTCAATAATATAACCTGTTTCCTCTGTTCACCTTGGCGCCGGAGTAGAACTTTTGGCGAGTTTACAACAACATACCCGGCGTCTCCAGTTTACCACTGAGATGTAGCTATCATCTGATGAGAGGAGAAAGGAAACCACTCTGGTGAGTTTAACTTGAAGATTAATGCACATGTTCACATTAATTGAAGTTAGTTAAAATGTGTAATGTTTCCTGCTGGTTTTTCAAACAGGGAAGAAGAAAGCAATGCTAAAGGTGGTGTTTGGAAAATGAAAGTACCCAAAGAGTGCACTGTAAGTGATATAAAGCATTTATTATGTACTATTTACATGTTAATCATTTGCTTTTTTCATGACTCTTTAACAAGTCTTCATATTTACAGTCTGTTGTATGGAAGGAGTTGCTCTTGGCTACTATTGGAGAACAGTTCAGTGATTATTGTCCCTCAGGTAAATTTCTTGATTGAGTTACAGGAAAAATAAATTCTAGCAAATAAATGATCCCATTTTTTAAAATTTTAAAATGGCATCAGTATGAAATGAGTTAAACTTGTTCTGTGTTGCTGTTCTTGCAGAGGATGAAGTGGTCGGTGTCAGTGTCAGTGTAAGAGACAGGGAAGATGTGTTTCAGGTCTGGAATGGAAATGCTTCTTGTGCTAACGAGTCAAACATCTTAGGGAGGATCTATGAGCTCCTCCCACAGATACCTTTTAAAGCAGTGTTTTACAAACGTGAGTATTTGCTTTGAATGTGAAGTGATATACCACGGTCTTCAAACTGAATTGGAAATAACACCATAAAATGTAACATCATGAAAGTAACATATCTAGTTGTTCTCCTTTTGCTTATATTTCAGCACACGAGGAGCACCACGCTTTTGAAGGAGGCCGATCAAGACATTAGCGCATTTTGCACATCAGAACACCTTGAGATAAACAATGTTTTTCTTTGCTTATGAACGTGTTTCGGATCATAATATACGGGCAGATTTTGAAGCACTTGAGTTCATAGTTGTTTAATGGATCATCTTAGTTACCTCAAAATTATAGCCCATGTATTATGAAACTCAATCGATGCAGTTTCCCATCTTCTGGGCACTACTGTCATTCATAATGATATCCAAAATTATTTTAGCCAAAAGCAAAAACCACTTTAGTTTAATTTTATCTTTGGCAGTGTTTGTATGTTTTTATACTGCAGAGTTTTGCATAAAAAAACCTTAACTAAAACAGCAGATCATGTACAGTCAGATTTTTTTAGATGAATTATAGCATATTTTGTGCAGTTTCCTGAGCACAGGCAGAGCCACGTCTTTGAATTAAATCTCATTTTTGAATCTAAGAGCAGGCCTAGTTCCGCAAAGCAAACCTTTATCCTAACAATACATTACAAAGCTTTTTTTAGTCAGCTCTTTTCTCTGTTTTGTATGTTACAGCCAGAATACTTTTGCCTATACTAGAGAACATAAATATTTAGTATGCTGTAATGCTTACATATGAACAGAAAATTGCACATTCTTTTTTTATGTTCTTCTTTTGGATATGAGTGAATAATGAAAGTAATATGTTCTTGTTACAGTAAAAGGACCTCAGTACACAAAACATCGTAAGTAGATGCTGATTAAAATATATGCAATCATTTTTATTCTGTAGAGTTTGTGGCAAACGTGCAGTGTCCTGGTTGTCCTAAATCAAGCACTTTGTTTCTTACTGTAAATGTAAAACATCAAATGGTCCCTCCGGGATTATATGGAGTTGTGATAACTGAGACCAAATACACTTTGGCTTTGTTTCACCTTTTCTGATGAAGTGTAAAGCTGTTTTTGCTCATTTTGTTATGAGTTTCTTCTCCTTTTTAATACTAACTGAGTATTGTGGATAACAAAGTTGAAATTCTGTTTTTATGTATTCATATGACCTGTGTTATAATAAATTTGTGAAACCTACCCTTTGTAAAGCAAATAATACCGGCCCCAGGAAAAATGAACTATAATCATATGACACAGAAATCTGTCACAGGGGTGCAGAAAGTAAAGATGTTGCTCTTTCGGGGCTATTTTAATGAATTTTTAAAAAATCACTGGTGTTTGTTGAAGTGATGTAATCAGTGCAGCAGTGTCAAATCTGTATGAAACAATCGGAGATGATTTTCTGATGCTGTACCAAAACAATTTTAGTGTCTCTACAATCCATAGCTTTAAATGTTTTTGTTTTTTTTCTGTGGTCTTATATGCAATAGGTTGCATTTGTGTTTTTTGAAATTTGGGAAGCTGAACCATTCTACATCTCACCAAAGGCGCCTTTCTTGTGTGTTTGGGAGAAAGTGAGGGAGTGAGATTGTCTATTCTAGGTTGCATAGAACAGAGCGGATTCTCTTGTGTGCCAGTACTATAATACTGAGACATTTGAGGTAATCTCCAGAGATTTGGAGTATGCATTGAAATCCACAAAAAGAATGCTGCTAGGATTCATCAATCAAATCAAGTGTTTGTAATGCTGGTGTCTCTGCTGAAGTCAAGAGTAGTCACAGAGTTAGTTTTCAGACCACCGACTTTGGCAAGCTTGCTTTGACTTAGCTGTATTGTTGTTGTTTTTTTCATGTGATGATTTTAAAAGCACATAGTGTATGATAAGTGGAAAAACATACTGTCCCCCAGCACATATACAGTTGACCACTCACTTCAGAGCGTAGACATTGTAACTGATTGTTGATCTTGGATGGTGCCTTGTGTTTACCAGCAGTTCAGAATGTTACCGTCATCCGTGTTCAGCTTGTTGAACTTGTATCTAGTCATGTTTCTCTGTTAGTTTTACAAGTGTTTGAAAAATAAAGTCACCTAAACTTCCACCCTTTGCTATTTTGAATGCTTACTGTATATGTAATAAGGATATCAATATTATGAAAGAAAGAAGCATTTTGAATTGTTTTTCTAGAAAAGATGTCAGGTCATATTGCGCATGGATTTGTTTATATTTTATTTCCACTTGAAGTGGATATTTGCAGTCAATCAAATATTAGATATTGTAATGTGTCATCAAATGCAAGGCATTGCGTGGCCATGGTAAAAACATTGACCATAGATTTTTAATTGAGCCACTGAGAAGCCTTAATTTCACATTGAATCAAATACCAGGCTAATTAAGCTGAAATTTCATAACAACCAGAATGACAATGTCTCCCTCCTGTGGTCACCTCAAAGCATGGATGCAAAAAATTAGGACATGCAAGGATTAAAAATACAAAATACAAATTAAAAGGATTTCATCGGACTGCAGTGACTTTAACAGACTATATGACTATTGACTAAAATTGCATGTCGGAATGTAATTATGTTTAGTTTCCATCATTCTGTATGCAGCCCCAATGTGCCATGGCTCCAGTTGTACATTCTGATCAGCCTATATGCCACATGTGCACAGATGCAAAGAAACATTGCAAACCTGCCTTTGCACTGGACTGAGAAGCCTGCCTAGATGCTGTGTACTGAAAAACTTTATAGGTCAGGGTTCCTCAAAGACTTAACAAAAAAATGATACTTAACAAAATCAATGAGCCCATCATTTCACTTTCCAGGGGATTTGCCTTTCTTTGTGGAGTCAATGGTAGATCTATTTCACAGTTACAGTGTCACATAGTATTTTAGGATATGATGCGTAGGATATTGAATGTTTTACGGGAGGTACTGAGCTTAAACTTCATTCAGTTGTGACATATGTAGACTTGTGAAAAGAGTAGATACAAAAAGAAATTGTTGATGGAACTTTTTAAATATCATTGTCAATTTTTAATGCTGTGACATTTTTCTCTTTAGCCTTTGTTCTTCAGGAAAAAAGGAATAATTAATATTTTTCTCTCACTGTTACAGCCATTTGCCCTTGGTCTAGTAGAGGTCCCTTTGCAAAATCCATGTAGGAAATGTCAATTTTGTTTCTCGTTCAATCTCATTCAATTTTATCTGCTCTTCTAAAGATAATGCTGTTTTACCTCAGTAGTTAACTTAATTTTTGTCTGAATTAGATTTTAGTAATTTCTTTGCTTCTTATATTGCCATTTCCCTCAATTAAAAATGGAAATTTTCCATTTTATATATAACTCATTGTGGAGTTCCTTAGTATAGAAGTTGTTAATTTACCTCCACTACCAAAAGGATAATGTTACTTTTTTGGGAAACAAACAGTATAAGCAGTGAAAATCAGTAAAATGGTAAGAGAAAAGACAGAGATATATATATGTAAGGCAAAATTCAAATAAAGCATACTAGTGGAGTAGTCATTCATGGAAAAACAAAGCTATATGAGTACAGTAATTTTATGGATTTCCTATTTTTAAGCAATTCAACATAATTGTGTCAAGAATTTATTTGAGCTAGGAAATTAAGAATATTTGGTACATCTTTTAGTGCTCTTTGCTTGTGTAGAAAGAATATTGCAACTACAACATAGACATTAGCTACAAATCCAAGTGTTTGATGCTGTGTTTCAAAATATCAGAAAATATCTCTTAGGTTAAAGAAGTTTAAAGAAGTATGTGGAGTTGACTTTGGCAAACAAATAAAGACAAAAATCCCAAAATAGGATCCCAAAAGGTTTTTTCCCCAGGTAAAAAACAAGTGAATAGGGGTTTCCTCACATTTTCCACAGAACATGCAAGAGTTGTCAGTATCTGTAAAGTTACCTATAAAAATGAGTGAGAGGGATAGAAATTGTTTACAGGTCTTATTTACTTTACTATTGGAGATGCAGTATTTGTGACGTAAAAGCCAAGTCTTCTCCAAGCAAGTACATCCTGTAGGCAGTTTATTAGACACGCCTAAACTATTGCTATCTAAAACGGTCCTTCAATAAATCTTTCCTTCATGAAGGTTACAATGTCAACTGTCAACTGCCAGCTGAGTGCATTATCAATGGATAACCTCCAAAATAATTCAGCTTTAGGTCTAACTTTGTTGTTTTTATTTGTGAATTCAATTTCATTCAATGTCAAAGGAGGGGAAATAGTTTCCATGTCTCTATTTATCAAATGACATTTAATTAAGTCAAATTCTCTGAATGGCAAAGGAAAAACATAACATTAAACTGTTCGTATTATAAAATGCCACCATTGTTATCAAAAAGGTCAAGAACCAAAATTCAAGATGATCTGAAACAGTCCCGCGTGTCGACATGACGTCACCATTGTTTACTTTTACCTAAGCCACGCCCTCTGCTAGCAACTTGTAGCTAGCTCGGTTCCAAGGAAGGCACTGCCCCGAGATCCCTTCTTCAGACACCACCCCGAGTCAAACACTGTCCGTCCGCACATAATTCGGTGAGTAAACATTAATCCAACCGCGCGTTGACACTCATTGAATTCATATTGGCTTGGCATATTGGATTCACTGTGATATTGCCGCGTGATAAAAACGAAGAGGAGAGAGAAACGTTTCTTACACAAGCTAGCGTCCGGGCAGGCTGCTAGCTTTTGTTGTACTGTTAACGTAAAAGCTACCCGCAAGGTTCGTCCAAAAAACAGTTTCCAGTGTAGTTAATGTAGGTTTTTAAACACCGTGAACAGACAAGACTAGGTAATCTACAAAGTTAACATACCAAACTCCCACACCTCCTGTTTTCACCGGATATATGCTTAGCTAAAGGCTCAAGTCCTCTACGAAAACCTCAGACTGCAATGGTTGGTGTCAACGGATATTGATTCCATTCATATTGCGTTAAGCTAACTTAGTGATAAATCGCGTTGCTACAATCATCAAAACTTGGTTTGGACCACATACCGTTGATTCAGAATTTCAAGTGTGTCGTTTTATGTGTTGACTGTCGGGTGAAATGTGAGTTGATTGCTGTATGAACTGTGTTCTGGAGGTACATGAGCTAAGCTGACTTAGAACAACATGAACCCAGCTTCCAAAACGTTCTCCGATTATATTGTTGAAACAGAGTTTAACATAGACTTTTATGATTGTTTATTTGATATTAAATACACACGGACCGACAAATGGTCGCACTGACGAGGATCACTCGGTTACCAGTGACGAAAGCAATGCAGGGTGAAACCTCGATAAAATAACTGGTTGAGTGCATCATAAACTAAGCATGCAAGGGTTTAAATCCAGACAAGCGGGGAGTTCTTGGTTTGTAATATAAAGTAAAACTAGGCTAACTTTAGTTGGTTAAGGGAAATGTGTGATATGTGTCTACATTTGAAAATGGTAATGCACTGCAACAAAAAAAAAAAAAACAGTAGGGTCCAAAAGTCTGAGACTACTTTCCCAGAATACATGTAGTGTAATATGTTTTCAGACTGGCTTCAGACTTTCACATTTAAGCATTACACATTTCACAGATTTCCCAGTACATTATTTTTCTTTTTTTTTGTAGTGCATGTGTAAAGCCAGTTGTTAAGGTATTTGTGAAGTCTGCTTTTAAGGGAGGAGGTGGATGTTGTTTGCTCTTTCTTAAGGAAAGGTCGCTTTGCAGCATTTCCTTTATTTCCTTTACATTCTTTGAAGAGTGGTGGCCCCCACTGCTTGAGAGTTGCCCCTGTGGTGAGAATGCTTTAAATACAGTAAAAATTCATCATGAGCCTATTATTCAGCCCATTCTGAAGATAGATGCACTGCACCACAACTATTCAATTATCATAATCCTACAGTATCTTAAGATAATATCATATTTCATTCTAGTGTAATGCATAATGGAACTGATGTGGAATGAACCCAATATTCAGCCTGGTTCTTAGAACTAAAATCACCCCCGACATCTTCAGAAATGTCCACAGGAAACACTGCCCTTTGTCTTCAGCACTAATCCTCATCCTGAAAGCAAAAGTAAACAGAGTGGAAACCTTACCAACAATTGAATGTTTTGATTAGATAAGTTTTACTTTTAGATGGTAGGAATCCCCTCAGTTTAAACCATATAGGTTTTAACTTGTCTGTGAAGTACGCATCACTGGTGCTAACCATAAATTACTATTCAGTTGTCAACCATTAGTCATTTTGCAGGAAACACTGAAGGTTTTTTTCAGCTAACTGTTGGTACATTTTGGTCACGAGTTCATCAGAGTGTATAAAGCCTAATCTGATCATCTGTCAGATGTTGCCAATATGTTGATGTTGGTTGTCGGTGGTACCTAACTGATTGATTGATGAACAGATTTGATTTCAGTATGTGAATTTGCCAATAGGGTAACCCTGAAAATAATATTACCCTTGAGGCTATGTGGTCTGTTTCATTTGAGGCTTTGTGTGTAGGTTTCCATCTGTGCACATTATTTGTTTGCCAACTTTATTTACCTTTGTTTATGCTGCTTAGCTTTTGACTCAAACCCTCCCAAGCTGTATACATAAAAGCCTACTTGTGCATTGTACTACCTGCCACAGCCGTTTATCACACCACCTGGTTAATGGTAAATTGTTCCAGAAGGAAGATATGTTTGCACATAAACACGGACCCAGGGCCCCTGTGTTTACAGTAGTCATGGCAGCACTCGGTTATTCAACAAATAGACGTAGCATGTACCTCTCTCACTTGTAGAGGAGAATGTTTGTCTTGGTGGGTAGAGCGATAACAGTGTAGTTCTTAACTTTTAGTGCTATGGCTTTTTACATTGAGCACAATTATTTTCATGGAGAATGACTACATTAATGAGTCATTACAGAGACTGTTGTATACTGTTAAATTTTGCTCAGAAAACGGACCTTTAATTACTTTGTGAAGTGAAAGTTTTGTGAGAAGCACTTAGAAAGTAGTTTTCTGTTTGTGTTTTTTCTGTATTTCATGATATTGTTCTGCTTTATCCAGTTGTTTTCATTTACACCCATTTCCTTTCTCAGGTCAGTGAAGTCCAGATGCATGAGTCTGGGTCAGAACCAACAAGCCACGCCATTCCAGCAAGACAGACAGAGAACGGGAGTCATACTGAGAATGAGAGTCGACTGAGTAACAGCCAGACTCCTCCTCCAGAGGCACCACGGGTCAGTCTTTGCCATCTGTATCTGTTCAACACATCAGCATTGGTTTTTTAAAAACACAAATCTTTACAAATGTAATATTACACAGTCATACATAAGAGTCCTTGTAAGTTCCACAAAAATATGACATAATGGCTGTAATCTGTACAGATGAAATGGATATTAGCTAATTTGACTAATTGTTCAACCTAAAATTAATCAACAATATGCAACTATTTTGAAAGTTGATCAATTGTTTTTCCAAACAAAATGCAAAACATTACCTGTTTGCTGCTTGTCTTCCATGATACTAAATGGAATATCTTTTCAGTTTCTTTTGAGTCTTGGTCCAATTTGGTTCATTTAAAGATTGAAGACTTTGGGCTAAGAAAATTGTAATGGAAACTTTTCTTTTCTATGACATTTTATAAACAAAACAATTAATTTATTAATTAAAAAACATCAGCAGATAAATCAGCAATGAAAATAGTTTAGATGCAGCCCTGCACAAATGTATTTGATTTGAGATGTTTATTCAGTGTAGTATCATGGCATAGTACTGATATTCTCAATAGAAACATTTCCCCAAAACATTTTCTTCTTCGTATGTTTGTGGTAACTCAAAAGTCAAAGTCTTGGTCTTGGACAGCTAAATCTTGATGTCTGACTATCTGTGATTTAAAAACTTGGGGCACAAGTGTGCCATTTGAGACTTCCGGCTTTTCAGTTGTGAAGATTTTCTCTATTCTTTTCAATTTTAGCTGTGAATATTTTTTGGTTTTGGACTGCTGTTTTTGGACAAAGAAAGCAATTTAAGATGTCACTTCAGAGGTTAGCGTTAGGGTTTAGAACGCTTTAGGAAAACGTGATGGACATTTTCTTGAGCGGATGATTAATTGAAATAATGTTTGCCTGAATCTTGGATATTAAATCAGCTTTTTGCAGCTGTAAAGTAAATGATTGTCCTCAAAAAAGCGTTGACGTTTTTTTTTGCTAAGTGCAGTTACTTTATTACAACACAGTTCAGCTGCATCGTGGCATATGCAAATGTTTGTTCTCAATGTTGCAAATATTTGTTGCAACTGATCCATCTGCTTTCACTTCACTAAACTTTGAATCACAATTAGTTATGCTACGTTTGAATTTGTGTTCAAATGGTGTGGTCTCCAAACAATACACAATTTCTTGTCAGTATTTTTACACATACCATGTAGATGATAATACCAAACTTAGGGCAGACGGATAACTAGTATATGAGAATTTAAGGTACTTTATTTTGTTGTTTTTTTACATGTAACGGTATCCCTGAACCTCTTACTTTGCCTGCCTCAGTTTCTCCAAACTGCAGTGTTTTATATTTATGCTGGAGGGGAGCACAGGGATGGGGGGAGGTTGTACCGAGGTTTGGAGGGGGAGGGAGAGCACAACTCCTGCTGGGCAGAGTTAGTTTTGTTCATGCTCACATCATGTAGCTTAGTGAGGCTCTGTTGGATGTTCAGGCAGAACATTATTGCTGAGCAGCATTTAGTTTTTAGGTGCCTCGGCAAACGTTCAATGGAGACTATCAGGTTTGTCGAACCATTCTTTATTCATCTTGTTAGATTATATTTTTATTTATATAATATATATTTTTTGATGATTGTTTCATTTAATATTTTTCAATCTCATAGTATTAAATCTTCAGTTGAGTTTATTAAGTGTGTGTTTTTGTAAATGTCACTGTTTTTTGGGCCACACCCGTCAGGACATATTAGTTAGTATTAAATCTCATAAGAGAAAACATTGTGTTTGTTTTTCTGTAGGTTTTCAGCGCTTCTATTTGCTGTCAGTCATCTCAGAGTTCACAAGACCAGTCTTGCGGGAACAGATCTGTGTTTACACTCAGTTGCTCACTGGTATGACTTTCAACAATAACAACAACAGAAGATGTTTGGACTTGCTGGCTACCATGGCAACAGGGATTAGGCAAAGGCTGTTGTTGTGTTGATGGTGTCCACAGAAAAATAGAGGGGCCAACTGGCTCTGTCTGTGGGATAGACCTATTTTCATTGCTTTGGTGGCCACCTCTGCAGCATTGAATTTCATAAGAAAGGACAAACTAGGAGGCAGTCATCTGTTATTGTTAGCCCAAAGCCTGTGTGAAATTCACTGTCAGTTTGTTTACCCGATTCAAAACAGACTCTGCCTTGGAGAGAAATGTTTGTTTGTGGTTCAGACCTTAATTAAAATACGAATCTCAAGTTCTGTTTTCGTAAACAGGCTCTGTATGCTTTTTTATTCATTATTTATATCTCCGTGCAATTTTGATTACTCTGTTTATGTTTACTGTAAACATCCCTTGAGCTGTGAGGCTTGACAGTGAGGGGGAGGGTGTGGTAATTGCTGCATGCCTAGCAGAGGATGTTGTTGTTGTTTTTGTGGTACTAGTTGTTGTTGTTTTGATGGAGTTCCAATTCCCCTAAGCCATCCGATGTTGTTGTTGTTGTTGTTGTTGTTATTTTTGTTCAGTTCATTTTTAGCTGAAATGGCAGTGGGGCCAAGCTCAGCCTGCTAGACTGACCAGTGAAGTGGAAATAATAAATAAGCAGTATTGTGAATGACTATAAATCACTTAATTGTTATTGGTAATTATTATATTTTTATTTATGTTGTGTTGTTAATAAAGTTAAAAATGGACAGTGTGTCCGGATGGGCTGTGTAGGGTGAAATTATAACAGATATTTTCCCCCGTTTTCTGACATTTCATAGACAAAAGAATAATTGATTAATCGAGAAAATGATGAATAATGATGAATAATGAAAAAAATATTAGTTGCAGCCCTACATAGTGTTAGGTTTAATAGATTACTATTGCTGTGAGCTAACTATGATTAAGTGATCACAGTTAAATGGAAAAATTTCAATAATCAAATAATTATAATAATAGTAATAACAATAAAAAAAAAATCTGTTGACATACACTGATAACCTGAGTACTGCATATTTTATGTACAACAAATATTTGCATTTATTATACTACCATTTTTAGATACCTTTCATTTGCTATTTTCATGTTTTTTTATGTTTGTAAAGTGTATGGACACACCTGTGACCATATCTCTTAACCTAGGCTGACATAATATTAAGTGCGTAATATTTGTGATGCTGCATCCTGAAGAGTTTTATTCTTTTATATCAAGGTGACGTTGCAGAACAGACTGTAGTGAGAGAGCACAGAATTTTTCACATGTGTGTATGTATTTAAATTTCACAAATAACCTACTGTTCAGCTGGGGAAATTCATTTAGACTTGTTTATTTCAGTTTCAGTTCTAGTCTGATTTTTGGATTTAATTATTGTTGGTACAAGAAGGCACCACTGCGAGTAATGCTTCTTTTTATCCTGCCACACTGCTGTCTCAGTGAAACACTTCTGTTCTACAATCTTTGTCTTGTTCATGTAATAAAAAAAAGGTGTTATAAACTCTGCTAAATGTATATATGAGCAAGCAAACAGGTTACAGCTGAAATGTAGCTGTATCTAATCCCCTACCGTGACTGAGGAGATATGGTTTCTTGTTTACATGTAAACAAACTGATTGTTTTTACCGGAAGGGAATAGTTTGGATGAAAGTGGCATGTGCACACATACACAGCCTACATATGTTGTTTTTGTTTTTTGTCACTGGGTTGTTTGTGTCCATTGAGTTTCCCCTCTCAAATGTTCTGTCACAGATGTGGCATCCACAGTGTTTTCTTTTTCTGTGTTTTTCCTTCTCTTGTTTTTGTGGTATATAGATTTTAACTCACTGTCATTCTGTTATGTCTTTTTGGATGATGCAGGTTCCAGTGTCATTGTCGATGATGACCCCACCAGCAGAGGCCCCACAGCAACTGCAGCAGACACCACAGCAGCAGATCCTTAGTCCTCAGCAGCTCCAAGCCCTGCTCCAGCAGCAGAAAGCACTCATGTTACACCAGGTAATGTATGCTTATAATAGTTATGTGTTCACCTTTGTTCACAGTGAACATTGGTTTCGATTTACTGAACTCAAATTTCACCAACATTTCTGCAGCAACAAATTCAAGAGGTCTTCAAGAATCAGCAGGAGCAGCTAAACATGCAGCTGCTGCAACAGAAGAATGCTGGGATTGTTAGCCAAGAGGTAACCTTTATTTGTTATAGCATTATTTTTATCACTTCATGAATATTTGATCATTGTAGCAATATTTAATATGCAACAAGGATAATCAATTCCTGAATTACAAACAAGTCTTATTCAGTTCAGTAGAACTAAAGGTTAATTCATGGAATACAAAAAAATTACTGTTATTATTATAATCATTTATTCATGCTGCACAGAATGTCTGCTCTAAGTGACAACAAGGAGTAGCATGTTCCAGGGCTCTACATAGTGTCTATGTAATACTGAAATAGCATTTGAGGGTGAAGCTGGAGCAGTAACAGACCTAGATAACATAGGAGGTGTTTGTAATTCTAGACGGCGCCTCTTTGTAATGATTTCCAAGTTTATTCCTTTAAGGTGCATCACATGTTTAGAACCTACGTCTTGCTCTGTCCCAGCACCCACACTTGCGGTCTCGTGGATTTGAGTTTATATTCAAGTTCGAGCAAATGTGTGTGTCATAAAAAAGACCCAACACACAGTACACTTAACTCACGCTTCGGCTTGTGTGCATGTCTTTGCGTGGCAGCATGATGTCACCAGTCTTGGCTGTCTCACTCTGTGTTCTGAAATCCTCCATCCACTTGTAGTTTTAACATGTCAGAACTTGGCTGAGTGCACGAGGCAGCAGCATGATTTGTGTACTATGTAGTGTTTGTTCATTTAGATGAAAACAGAAAAGGGCCTTTCTTTGTACAGTTTGTACACAAGTGAAAATGGAGGAAAGAATTAGTGAAATCAAAGTTAAGAATTGTTTTTCTTCTCTAAATCGCTAACAGCATTTGCTCATTTCTTTTACTTTTGTAAACTCATTGATTGACAGCACCTGACTTTGTGGTTGCCTGTTGATAGCCAAAAGTACCTCCGCCAGTAGGCCCCATTGTCACATTTCCTAGCCTTTAAAACATGTCCAATGTGATGTATAGTGATCCTATACATTTTGTATTCTCTCATTGTGCTATATTTTGTATGGGAAATGGAAAAAGGAATTTACTGATTCACGTTCTGTCTTTTCTTCTGTTACAGCTGACAGCTCAGCAAATTGCCATCCAGCAACAGCTCCTTCAGATGCAGCAGCAGCATCTCCTCAACCTGCAGAGGCAAGGACTGTTGTCTGTCCTGCCCACCAGCCCCAGCACAGCTCCAGGTGTGTATCTCTGTGGAATTTTGATATTCAGGGGAAATACTTTCTGATACATGGCATATTAAGTGGGAAAAAAAATTGAAATGAAAAAAAAAATGACAAAGCCACAGGAGTTGGCCAATATTCCCAGATTAGAGTCATAAATTTACAAGAAAAAAACTCACAAATTTACAAGAAAAGAATTAGATTACAAAATCATATATTTGCACAAAAAATTACTTTTTGTGTCATGGATTGGATCAAATTGTATTTTATAGCTACCATGGTTGACCTAATGAAATTATACTTTAAGCGATTTTATTATCATAAGCATCTGGACTTTTTTTTTTTTTTTACTCCAATGGCTCTAATACACCCTCATAGGTTGGTGTTCACCAGTGTCCTGTTTCTGTTTTGGGTCAGTGCTTTTAACTTAACACTGTGTGAATGTGCAATTTCAGGCTGTGAGAATGGTAGCATCATGTCTGCTGGTGGAGACACCAGAGAGTCTTCTAGTCATCAATCTACCACCAACGGTCATCACACTCTGCTGAGGAGGAAAGAAAGGTACTTTACAAATGTAGTAATAGGAAATTTAAACATTATTTACCTTTATTTTGTTAAGAAATGTTTACTGTTCTGTCCAAGGTTTATTTGCTAAATCATGTTTTTGTTGTGCCTGAGCTGTACGAGCATGTTGAGTCTGGGATGCATCATTAATGGTTTATTGTTGGTTTTTTTTTTTTCAGTGGGTCAGTGGATGAAAACACACAAAATAGCCATCCTCTGTATGGAAATGGCATGTGTAAATGGCCTGGCTGTGAGACTGTTTTCGGAGACTTTCAGGCATTTCTCAAGTGAGTGGTGAAAGTTTGCTCACCTCTAAAGCTGATGTAATGGTTATTCACATTTATCAGGATCTGCAGTGGCACAGATACAGTAAATATGCAACAAAGAAATGTACATATGTTCCGTGTTCTGTACAGGAGCTTTAAATATCACATTTTAAATTAGAGGTTATTAAAATGATTAAAATAGTTGCTATAGTAGTAGTAGTATAGTTGTTATTTCCTCCTGTTTACTTTTATGTATTTCTTATTTCTTTTGTGGCATGGATCAAATTTTGTAAGGATTAAAATGATAATAGTGAAGGTTTTTCAAGTTGAAATGGAATGACTCTTGAAGTGTATTTTTTTTGTTTATTTTGATACTTGAAAGAAAACCTTTTAGTAATTTATTGCGTTATAGCATTTTGCCTTCAGCCACAGCTGTTGCCTGCACAACAAATGGTTTCCCTAAAGCATGCCATGATTTTGATTTGGTTGTTCGCAGACATTTGAACAGTGAGCATACACTGGATGACAAGAGTACAGCACAGTGTCGTGTGCAGATGCAAGTGGTTCAGCAGTTGGAACTGCAGGTAAGCATTTGGTTTATTTTCTGTGAGCTAACCCCTTTTTATATATATATATATATATATATATTTTTTTTTTTTTTTTTTTTTTTCAAATCAAATAACAAAAGGGACAACACATCTTTGAACAGCAGTTTAATTTTACAAATATAACGTAACCATCCAATATTCAGTCCTTTTCTTAAAACTACTGAAAAAGAAATGGAAGTTTTTGTGAAACTCTGAAGTGAATGTCTTAATGTTCCCAGTGGTGGTGTGTTTTCACACCAGCCCTGGAAACAGAAGTGATGTCTTCAGATAATTACACTTCTCACGATGCCAGAAAAAAAGTGATTCCCACACTGAATGTCATTTCATGCTTTAAAAACAAGCTGTGAATTCACGAACTCTCAACTTCTATTTCGGGGCTCTCATCTAACACAGTTGAAGAAGGACAAAGAGCGACTGCAAGCTATGATGGCTCATCTCAAGTCCTCTGAACCCAAACCCGCAGCACAGCCTGTAAGTACCTGCTCTGACTGTGTCCTTCAATTAAGATAAATATCGTTTTGCTTGTAGTTAAACTGACGTTTTCCTGACTTAACTGCTTTATTTTTTCAGGTGAATCTGGTGTCTAACGTACCCTTCTCCCAGGCAACATTGCCCAAAGGCCCTCCTCCTATGAGCTTGTCCCAGAGTGCCACGGCACCATCCACGCCCCTGACGCCGCTCTCTGAATCCCCTTCAGTCCTCACTCCCAATAGCATGTTCACTGGAACCCCTGTGCGGAGGCGGTATAGCCGCTCTGTCAGCCAAGGTAACGGTGAGATGATGAAGAACAACTTAATTTTTTTCATGACTGGTTTGAGCTGAAACACACTCCTGCAAACATACACATGAACGTAATTTCATAGGGACACAAAGGGGTTTATTTTCTCATTTATAATTAATTAAATTCTATTATTTATTGTATGTCACTTTTTTCCATAATTGGAAATGTTTCTTCTTTGTTTCAAGTCCATTCTGTCTCATTAATTCATTCAATCTTTACACAATCTTTACACAATGTGTAAATGTGTATGTATAAATAATGCTTGTTAATGTCTTTCCACAGATATAATTGATAACAAGGAGTTTTACCTGAGCACAGAAGTTAGACCTCCATTTACGTATGCCTCTCTCATAAGACAGGTAATCAGCACTTTTCTCGTTCAACACAGCCACAAAAATATTAGAAAACTCTTGGAAATGAAAATTCACATTTTTGCAGGACAGTGTTTCCAAGCCTCCCAAACATAAATGAGGCAGATCCACATACTGTTTCCACTAAATCTTACTCCTCATCTCTTCCAGGCAATATTTGAATCACCCCGCAATCAGCTGACATTAAATGAAATCTACAACTGGTTCACAAGAAACTTTGCATATTTCAGGCGGAATGCAGCTACTTGGAAGGTACTGACTCTGTCACACGTTAAATGTGATTGGATATTAATATATGAAATAGTAAAATGTATTGTAAACACATGGTTGTATTTACATTTAGTTGCTCATTCAGTATTACAGGTGTGTACAGCTCCTCATTTTATTTCTTTTCTTTCATCATCTTCTAGAATGCTGTCAGACATAACCTCAGCCTCCACAAATGCTTTGTACGTCTGGAGAACGTGAAGGGAGCCGTGTGGACGGTAGATGAGATCGAGTTCCACAGAAGACGGCCCCAGAAGACTGCTGGTAATGGGTACGTGTACAGTGGACATGAACCCTGTGTCTTTTCAGATATTACTAGAAGTCACATGCCCCACAGTGTTTGACCTTGTAGCTCTGCCTCCTAAGTACACACAATATTTACTGTAAACAAGTCTTTGAGTTTCAAAGGCTGGGAGTGTGGTACGAAGGTGATAAATTATGGCTTGTTTGTACAGGGGAGTTCATTCATTCATTCATTCATTCATTCAACCAACCTTTATTGATACATATTTGTCCCATAACAGCAATGTACTCACTTTTCATGGGTGCCCTGTGGACACACGGGACACTAAAAGCAAAAGCAAAAACATTGGACAAACACTAAAACCTCCAAAAATGATTGAAGGATAAAAAAAAGCATCTGACAAACATTTAATACAATTTGAACAAGGGACAAAGGCCTAGATAAACTTGAAGATTTACAACACACTTCGCTCAGATCTAACCATCGTGGGTACATAGATAGTGGTGGAAACTCAGAAGACATCAGGTGATCCAATTTGTGAGACAGATGATTTTGGGAATAAAATAGAGCCACATATGTAGCTGTTTGCACAAGCCTGTGAGCCAAATTTAGCCTTTCACAAAACTTTGACTCCTCCTCTTGATTAAGCTCAATCAGAAATTAATCCAAAAATCATGGTGAGTCATCTTTGTCTATGACTCAAACTCTTGTGTGGATTTCATTAAACAAACAGACCTCACAGGATGTATGTTGGCAGTTACTCACAGTGCACAGCCATGGGGCTGGTATCTTTTGTTCTTTAGGTGTTGATACAAAAATAAAATATAATTTGCTGATGTGTTTGTGTACCAACAGATCTTTGCTGAAGAACTCTCAGAACCGTCAGAGCTTAGCTGGATCTGCTCCTCAGGTAAGAGAATGTTTCATCTTTAATATGTTGAATTATAAATTCATATATTTTATATAATTTGAGGCTGTTGCAGAGGGCAGACATGTGTGAAAGTTGGCAGTAACATGTCGGATAGCAGTGTGCTCCTGCTACAGCTCTATCTGATACATGTTGATGCAGTATTAGAAATGTGAGAACTGAGGATGTTACCTTTTTTTCAGAGTGGTGGTCTAGAAGGACACAACTCTTTCTACAACCCAGCCTCTATGGGCAGCATCCCACTGCACTCGCTGCCTCATGTTCTCCAAGAGCAGATGAATGGAGCCCTTGCTAATGGATCTGGATACCAAAGTGACAGCAGTGCGACACAGTCCCCTCCACAAGCTTTGTAAGCGTCACCTCCAGAGCTGCGCATATACACCTTTAGTGTCATTTACTCAGTTGTGATTTGATATGTAATTATGCGGTC
The DNA here is from genome assembly GCF_002814215.2 of Seriola lalandi dorsalis. Classification (NCBI taxonomy): domain Eukaryota; kingdom Metazoa; phylum Chordata; class Actinopteri; order Carangiformes; family Carangidae; genus Seriola; species Seriola lalandi. The sequence goes on along the minus strand of NW_019524850.1, from coordinate 196,368 downwards.
ACAAATCCTGATTGCATTTTTTTTCTCTCTCTCCCTCTCTCTACATGTTCATCAAACCAGCATTAAAGAGGAGCAGGAGGATGAGGAGATATGTGAAAATTATCCCTATGAATCTCCAGAGAGCACAGACGAGCACGGTCACAGCCCAGAGATGAACCACGATGAAGAAAACGGCAGCCCAGAGAGGCGCAACCTTCATCTCGATCGTGTGCCTTCTCTCTGACCGTGAGGTCCGAGATCTCCAGTGCGAGGCCGCCTCACTCACAGCCTGCGTGACTTTGTATTCCAAAAACAACAGCTTCATCCACATAACCAAACCACTCTGTTTTTGGGGAATTTTTTTTTTTCATATTTATCAGCCTTACTCTTATTTTTTTGTTCTTAATCTAGTTCTTAATTCTTTCTGTACAGTAGAGTGATACCACAAAAACACATTTGTGAAACTGTCTGTTCATGATTTTTCTTCTTTTATATCTGTACACAAAAGGACCATGATGAGCAGAGAAGCCAAAGGCAAGGGAACATTAATAGCTAGCACTTCACAATGAAATATTTCCCCCCTTTTTATAGCTGCTTTCTGCTATGTTGGGGCCACACTACCTGATTTTATTTTAGTAGTCATAATATATTAAAAAAAAAAAGATTGTAGAGGAAGTAAAGAAAAATGTTTCTTTAAAAATGAAAATGTTCACTGCCAACATGATCTGATATATTTGTATTTAAGGTATAATCAACTGATCAAAAGAATACGTAGCTTCTTTATACTTGTTGGTCTTTTTCACCCCTTCCATGAACATTGTTGAATTTTGCTCTAACTGAGCTTGTAAGAGTAGATACTATAGATTTACCATTATTGTAAACCAATGCATCTCTATGAATAATAAATTCCTCATGATAAATGTGAATTCTCTTTTATTTACCCTGTTACCATGATTGTCTTGGTAAGTATTTATCAGCGTTTTAACATGATGAAATAGTTTTTTTTTTTTTATCTGATACAGCGCCACTTCTCTCAGTCAATGGTAATGACTTAATGGAAGGTAATGGAAGAAAGAAAATGGTGTGGGTGGAGAACTTTCCACTGTGGTATTGTGGTATGTCCATGTTATGGTCCTATAAATTCACCTCTATACAGTGAGAAAGTGTGGTTTACATAACTGCTGTGGTGTTAGAATCACTGATTAAGATGAGATGATAAATAACAATAAAATTTTATCGAAGTCTTATCTGTTAGTACTTTTAAAATCCAGGTGTTAGATAAATGGCTTTGCTGGGCTTTCTGTCGATAAGATGCCATAATTGAGTGGATCATCTCGGCATTTTGCCATCACAGATCTGTAGTTGTGCTTCCTGACTGGTGAGTATTGATCGATGTGGAGTGTGCTCACAAAGTGGGTGTGTGCATGATGATGGGATGTACTTGAGCTCAACCTCAGAGGCGTTGCAGTTGCAGATGCTACAGTCTACACTGTTGGATTGTTAACCCATATAGACAGGTAATCTTTAAAGCAAATTATTGTGCCAAATTTTATTTCATTATTTTTTCAACCATTGTAGTTTTGTTTCTCTCAAGTCTCAAGTAAAACATTTCTTGCATGATTCTTATACTAACTCAAAAACAAGATGCTGCAGTGATGCTTTATTGTCTGAGATAAGTTAGTCTGTAGCTTTGAGGCTACTAAGGCTGTTATGTTGCTGTTAATCAAGTGCTTTGCATGTGTGTCTCACTGCATATCTATTCTCTCCACTTTGCCCTGCACAAGATGACAACTCCCTCAAATCCTCCTGTGAATGATCAGGACTGTATCAAGCTTGAGAAACTAGGGGACCATGTTTCTGATGGTATGTTGTTCAGTCTGACTCGATGTGGTTCATGCCAAGTGTTAATGGGAGAGTGTATTTTCACGCAGTATATATTTTCAACCCAGGAAACTAGATCCAAATAAACATTTGCTAATCAATACTCTCTCACTGCTGAAGTTTTGTAGAGCAAGCCTCCTCCATTATACATTTCACATTTCACATTTCACCTCCCTGACATGCTTCATGTTAATGGTCTCCTGAATAATTAAAACTGCCTCATATAAAGATTTGAGTGACTTGTCCAACAATAACTGGACTGGGTGTAAAACCAGCCCTGCATTTTTATACTAGCAGTAACTAAGTAACAATTTGTGCCTCTAAAATCTTTTCCTCTTTTTCTTGCATCATCCTTTTTAAAGGAAACACCCCAAAACCAGTGACTTGCAGTCCACCTAGGAAGATGATGGGCAAGTTCAGTGGGGTACGCAGACTCAGTACCATCTCAGAGCAAGAGCCAGACAAGCTGGACACTGATCCCAGTTCCCAAGAAGCCCAGGGGGGCAGTGCATGGGGTGGCTCCAGCTTCTCTATGTGTTCTGACAAGTTCAAGAACAGCAGCAGTCATTTCTCATCTGATGATTCATACCTGCCTGGCACTGGAGGTACTGTTTAACTCCTCTGAGGTAGAACAACTGATGCAATTAAATAGGAAAACCCTGAAACTGTGGTGCTAATCATTAGCAACAGTGTAATTCTGATGCTGATTTATGGTTAGAGGTGCACTAGGTCCATACTAAGCAATTAACATCCTTGTTTTGATCTTTTCTTCTTCTGTTCTTCCTTTGCACCAGACGACTGTGCAGCACTTCTGCTCGCCTGCCTGTACTGTCGTTTCCATGAGTTAATAGTCCTGCTGCCGGATACATGTGAGAGGGCTGTGAGCCGCTGTTTTCCTTCCTACAACTACATCACGGCGTCCAGTGAGAGGGACCAGCATGGAAAGGACTGCTGCAATTACAAGCTGGAGCTGGACTGTAATTTCTGCGGCTCCTGTCAGGATGCAGGAGAACTTCTGGAGCTGGCTATGGAAATATCAGAGATGTGCTATCACTGAGGCATTCCCTTTTTTTGGTCTTTCACCTCTGACCTGTATGTGTAACACGCTGAGTTCACTTCAAACAAAATCACCAACATCATACATTTTTTAAAAACCTGACTGTTCAACTCACAGCATCACTGTCTCATGCATATTCACATATACATAATAATTGCCTGCATTGCCAAAGGTGTTTTTTATATTGGCCTCATATGGAAATGAGCTGTAGCTTGTGTGTCTCAACATTATTCAAGCAGCTACTGCCACTGTATGTAACAATGTGGAGTTGGCTGTAAATAATAATAATAATAATAATAATAATAAAAAGCCGTTAGATTTTGTGTGTCAGCCTCCACATTTTTTATTTTTTTATTCATTCTCCAAGATATACATATCCTATGATGGTGTCAGGCCTACGTGAAGCACAGTGACATGCATAACACATAAAACACAAGATGCATCACATTCATTCATCTTACACATAGCACATGCACCTCTGATCCCAACCGCCCTCTACATTTGGTGTTAATGCTTAAATTGATTGCTTTGTTTTATTGTAATCTTCAGACTCTTTCCTTGTCTGTGAAGTAGGAGTTTCGCCTCAGTTTTTGTTTTACCATAAATAGGTATAAATTAGATTTTTTTTCTCTCCATATTGTGTTCATTTCTTGCACAGCACCAAAAGGAGCGTGTAAGGGAGAGTCATGATGTGTGAATCTTATCTCTTTTGTATATTCTTGTGATCAATTTCTATTAGTTTAATGATAGGATTTCATCAGTGGTACTGCTGTTTGTAATATATGAGCATTTCTTCCATTTTGTGTTGGCTTCTTTAAAATTGAGATCTTTATTTATTTATCATAGTGTATAAGGATGTTGAGATTATTCCTTGAGCACTGTGTTATGTATTCTACCAATTTATAGATTCCTTTCCCCTTCTTTAAATAGCATTTCTTTGATGGGTCCTGCTACCAAATTATAATGTAAATCAAAATGTTCCAACTTTTTAGTTGAAAGATTTGTCCATGTGAATTTCCTCTGAAGCTCTGAAGTGTATAATTCCCTTTGTACTCCAAGTACAGTACAAAAGGAAATTGAGGTAACAATATAATTTTTAAATAAATGTATTCTTATAATTAGATTTATTGCAAATTTTGACCATTCGCCCCACTGAGCAAAGTAATCAGATGCCGACATGTGCTCATGTCAGGCCTGAAGAGAGGACAGGACAGCAGAGTGGGGATGGTCATGCATGTCGAGCATGTGGTCACGTCCTCTTCACTGATATCTTTTACGTTTCTGGTGTCACTCCATAAAGCATTACAGAATAGACTGAAGTCATCTGACAGACCAAGGAATACAGAGAGCATGTTTTCTAATAACAACGCCAGCCATTCACAGCAAACTAAATTTAATCTGGTCCAAGTGAAAGGAGCATGGATCAGACAAACAGAGCAGTGCCAACTGACAGAGGGAAAGTTATCAGATGCTAAAATGTAAGTACTAAATGTAATGTGATTCATATCAAGCATTCGGATGATTATTTTTGTAATTTATTGCAAGACATGATTCTGTAATATGTAATATTATTTGTGTTAAATGTTTAATGGCAAAATGAATCAGCTTAATCTGGCTGTTAACAGCATATACGGCAGCGTAATGTTATGCAACCTTAATGAGAAGTGTCTGTCTTTCTTAAAATAGGTTTGCATTTATAATTTGCTCACATTGAATTGGTTACACTGTTCATTCATTATACTGTATGCTGCTTGGTCATATATTTATCACCATGCTCTGTGGACTGGGGGAGCTGAAATACCTTTCTATTTTAGGCTGAGGTCACTAACGTGTGAAACATGTACAGCAGTGGTGGAAGAAGTATTCAGACCCTATAGGCTACTTAAAGCCCCATAAATATATTTTCTATATCTCAAGTCCTACTGTGAGTGATGGGATTCCACATGGAAACAACCAGTTTTCTGTTTCCATAGTTTGGTTTTTTCACAGTACACAAGTTAAGTAAATGCACTTACTTTCCACCCCTGCTGTGCTGTGAGTTAAAAGCACTGTGTGATCAACAACAAAGCACTGAATCAAACTTTGAAACTGAGCCAATAACCTATTTTTTAAATGTCTTTTTCTATTTTCTTTGCTTTTATTGTGAATAATCTTCAGCTATGAGAACAAGTCAGAACATGGACTTTCCTGGACAGTAGTCAGCCCCATCGTATTCACCTACAGAGTCCTTCAGTGCAAAAACATATTGGATCCCAGAAATGACACATTGCTCTGGGGTCATTTAGGAGATGAAGAGCTTAAAGGTACCATAAGTAACTCTAAACCTGTGAAACGCTTTGTTGTCATTGATGAAACTGTCAATCATCTCTATGGCTCTCAAGTTATTCAGTACTTTAAGGCCAGAGAAGTTGTGTACAAGATCCTCCCACTGCCTACCACCGAGGAGAACAAATGTATGAAGTTAGTCACCGAGATCCTGGAGGAGGTCCATGAGTTTGGTATTGACAGGCGCTCTGAGCCAATCATAGCCATCGGTGGTGGGGTTTGTCTGGACGTGGTGGGTTTGGCAGCATCTCTCTATCGCCGGAGGACGCCATACATTCGGGTGCCGACCACTTTACTCTCTTATGTTGATGCCAGTGTGGGGGCAAAAACAGGGGTCAACTTTGCTGGTGGGAAAAACAAGCTGGGAGGTTACATCCCCCCAGTGGCTACATTCTTAGATCGTTCATTCTTCCAAACTCTTCCACCACGTCAGATCTCCAACGGGATGGCAGAGATGCTAAAGGTGCTCGTCACTGCATGGCCATTGATCGTGTGTGTGTTTTCCTGAAGGTCTTGCATGTGGTGGCCCATGAGCAACAATCTAACTTACTGTCAACCATTTTTGAAAGCGCAACAAATGTTTTCAAACAGCTTTTGTATGATGATCATAATAATTGCAAGTTATGTTGTTGAGAAGTGTATTGAAGCTGATTTTTGAACTGCAATGAAATTACCTCAATTCTTGGCAACAAAGGTGAAACCCAGCTAATTGTATTAGCATACAGTTAGCCCGGATTTCGCATCCAATTAAACAACTTAATTACAATGTATATAAATGGTTTAAGTTTTCTTCCATTACTATGAAATGTTAGTATATTGTACTCATTTGTAGACATATTTAAATGTGTGAATGACTTTAAGTTAGATGGCTTCAAATGACTGAGTTTTAGTCATGACCCACCCTCTTCATCTCCACAGAGTTGAAGGGGAGCCATTTGGTAATGTACTTTTAATGACAATATTACTGAACACAGAATCACGAGTGTTGTAGATAAACTACTGGATTATTTTATAAGCCGTCGCTTCAAAAATATTTCAATTTAAATTCTGAGAAACCCATGTTTTTCTGTCAATTATGTCTAACAGTGGTACTAACCAATGAGCATCTAAAACCGTTACTATGGCGACGAGGTTGGCTAGATCCGCGAATTATTTTCAGATTTATTCAGTATTATATAATATTGCAGTCCGGCTGCATCTTTTAAAAAATTACTACAGTTGCTGAAGTTATCAAACAAGTGTATAAAGTTGACGACTTAAAGTGATGAATTTCACCACCGTGACCACAGAATTTGAAGCTCGGCGATTGGCTGTTTTTTGAAGCAATGCACTATGGTAATGTCAAAGCTGTAGCCCGCCAGTCATTCTGGTTAGCCGCTGAAGAATGAGGGATTATACCTTGTTTGCGAGTGTGTTTGAATTCAACGGATTGTTGGTGAGGAGTGGGAACTTTGTTTTAACGTTAACCAGTTCGACATTTTGCACTTTTTTAGCTAACGTTAGCTACATTTGTCACCCCAGGAGCTGTTTGTGAGCAGTGAAAATTTTGTTTAGACTAATTCGACGGGACATTTTTCACCTGTTAGCTACCTCTTAGCTAGCAATACTTCTCAGTCGCATGAAGCAGACACCGCCCATCGTTGAGCCCCTACAAATAGCGGAGGACAGGCCACGGGAGGGCTGCTGTAGCGGTCAACTAAATCTGGTGAGTGCAATGAAGTTAACGTTGGTGACCACGTTGTATTTCGAGACTATTATTGATTTTGAAGTTAATTAATCAAAACACAAAACAAATGAAACACCCTGGCGAAATGGCTAATTAGACTATACTATACTATATTAGCTATTAACGTAACATTACTTTGCTGACAAGGGTTTTTCTTGGAGTTTTTTGAGATAATGCTGTTAAAGGTCGGGAAAACGTGCGTGGAGTAGACAGTTATTGAGCGTGATGAGTGTGTTTATGTGTGGAAAAATGATGAAAATGTTAACGAATAATTGATTGCCTTACAATACAGAGATCCTGACTTTAATAACAAACTGGTTAACCTTACAGATCCCTCTGAGCTCCCAGAGAAGCCAACCATCAAAATCATCGCTATGATTGAGCTTGTACCAATCCCATCACCAACTAAATCATGTAGTGACACACCAAGGGAGGCTGACACTGAGATCCTGTCCAATTCCTATTTGGATGAAATTTTTCTCTGGCCAAAGGTATGTGAAATTCCCAAATTTTCTGTTGATGTTGAGTATAGACTTTGTGAAGATAATCAGTTGTATCTCAGGGATGCAATCCATCTCAAATAGTACCCTTGGTTGCCCAACTACAAAAGTATATTTGGTGCACAATTTTGCAAATCAGTACTTAGACACAGCCAAATATGGCAGTCAGAAAAGTCAGTTTAAGACCAGTAATGTCCTCTCTAATAATTACTCAGTGCAGTTGTGTGGTTCTTTTCATTATAAACAGATGAAGATATTTTTTGGTACAGCGCAGCATTAACTAACTGGCATGATTATGTCCTCTCCTTGTCAATCTGTTTCTTTCTCTGAAGGGATGTAACCGATAAGGACTTGTACAGTGAAACTCCAGTGGGAATCCTGTGCGTCAATCAAGAAAATCCTTGGTTCAACCCATCCATAGTAGGGATCTTGGAATGGATTGTGGTGGTGGATGAACTGGCCAACCTGCGTCAGACTTTCTGTGTCCTTTTTGGATTCATTTGTGCCCTGCACCTGAACCATGAAAAACACTGTCTATTTTATCCAGCAGGTCATGTTCAAACTAGGTAACATAACCTAGATAAGATATTTGATTTTGTCCACATCGCCCAGCCCTGTGTGAAAACTTCTCTCAAGACTGAACAACACAATTTTGTTGTTGTAGCTGTTTCAAGCTTATGATTCAAGGTTGTTCAAGATCTATTAAAGCAGGGCATCCATCTTGTAACTCAGAAGGTACCAGTAGCTCTATACTTGTTTCTGAGTAGCTCACCAGGCACTCATTCACTAGACTGCGAAATGCGAGTAGGAGCTAGGTTGTAAACCTCTGTTCAAATAATTAGAAATAAACTTGCACAAGTTTTTCAAGGCAAGCCGTGATGTTTCTTGACTGTCATGTTCTATTTTAAACTGAAACTTTGAAATTGAAATAGAATGGGGAAATGTGCTTTTATTTGCTTTTTGTTTTCTTAATTTAAATTTTCTAGTTTAATTTAAAAAAAATAGAAATACAAATCTTACTCATTTTAACTAAAGATACTAAGTGGAGTAATGTGGTAAAGCAATTCATATTACAAATGATTTTAAGTTAAACAAATTCTAATTTAGTGCATTCACCTTAAAGATACTAAGTAGAATAATAGGGCAAATGTTGTTTAGCAATTGTTATTACAAAAGATCATAAGTTAAATCAACTTGGCATTTAGTGTATTGAACTTCAAATAATAATTACAGTCCTTTAAGGATTTAAGTTAAATTAACTCAAGTTTTCATTATACATTACTTAATTTTTTTAAGCCAACTGGTTTCCTCAAATTTTTTAAGTGAATTAAACTTATCTGGGCTTACAGTGTATTTCTAAGGACTTATTTTCATTGAGTTTGAAAATAGCCCATTACCAATGCAAACTAACACTGTCTTGTTATGTGATCTACAGTTATTCGCAGAATCCCAAATATACAGTATATAAAAGAAGAGAGCAACAGCAGTTACAAGTTGTGGCAAAAAACACTTATTTGCTAAAGGTCAACTGAACTTCTCTCAACTTTGGCCGAACCGTTCACTGTCTCACAACAGCTTTGGTTTAAGCTTTAAGCAATATTTCTCAACTTGAACTTCTGTGCTGGTGAAAACAATGACTGAAAGCTGAAACTCGACTCCCCCCAAAACACTAAGCTTCTCTTGGTTTGTATTGCACTAACCTCTGTCTATTAGCTGAAGTCCCCCTCCTCTCAAAAACGTTTGCTTTACTCGTTGTTACTTCACTTGGGTGTTTGAGCATCACCGTTGAGAATAATGCATGTGCAGTTTGACAGTAGAAGCCTGTTTTTATGCTGAAAGGAAAGTTTCTTTGTTCTCATCTTAAATCTTAACTGAATTGGCGACATGTACAGTATGAACCAGCATGATTTTGTGACTTCAAAGCTAGTTTAAAGGCCAGTTGTGGTTCAGTATGCAACTTCCACAAGTTAGATAATCAACAATATTTGCATATTCAGAGATTTTGTCTCCTTTAATGAGCAAGATAGAGCTTTTAATAATTTTTTACCAAGCTAATTGAACTTTTTTGTGGAAAAACCACATCAGACACAAATTATTATACAGAGCAAAGTATTTGTATATGCATTAAAATATCTTTAAAATTCTCAATGCACACATTGTACTAAAAACAAATGCATGTGATTATATATTATTAGGACAGTGCAATTTATAATAGAGGGTGTATATACTCTTCCATTTGTCTCCAACTAACCACTGTAATTTTCCTATTTTACCGTAGATGGCCCTGATGAAGCACTGTGGTCTGTTTGAGCTGCTGGAGGCTGAGGGCAGGAAGCTGTTAAACACCAAGCTGCAGTCATGTGAGAGCAACAACAGCTCTCAACACGAAGATAGCGCTACAGCATCGACCCGCATCGCCATAGAAACCATGCTGGAGGAACTGGCTCCTAACTTGTGGGAGGATGATTTGGACAGGCTGGTGGATTTTGGTCACCTCATCAGCCCTGAATTAGAAATGGTCAAGAAACGGTTTCTCTTTTGTTTCTTTTTGAAATATAAGATCATGGAGAGTCCCTGAACCTGCCTAGACATCCATTTCCATCTTTTCTGACATTCACAGAGAGTGTTGCCAGCATTGCTTCATGGGGAGGCGGTCAGCATCGACATGTCCTTCATGGTGTATGTGGCCCACCAGAGGGGGCTGCTAACAGCAGATGAGAAGGAGCGCATCATCCAGTGCGTGCTGGGCCTGGAGCTGCCTGTGTGGCACCAGGACTGCACCCTGGCCCTGGTGCAGAAATCCCTCAAGGAGCGTCTGAAGCACTCCGCTGGCTCTCTGAGGATGCCTCTCCCCACAGGACTGGGACATGCAGGTATAATAACAGACAATAAAACGTGTCAACAATCTTTTGCCCTTTTGACCTTATGAAATACAGGTGAAACACAATTTGCCTGTGACATGAAATATGTTGATAGACAATTTTTATGATTTTACAGAAATCTTCCATGATGTGATTGATGATAATATCCTCTGCCAAGCTTACCAGAAATGGACTGATGAGCTTTCTTCTTCTGGGAACAAATGAAATGTGTAACTATAACTTGAAAAACAAGTTATTACTTTAAGTCCCCCTATTTTGGATTTAATAAGCAGTATACAGATGATTAATAAATGGTTCTTTACACATGATTATGATGTTTGTTAATGTATTGGTCAACAGCTATAACCCCTCTTGTGGGCACCCATAAGTGGAGCCTGTATAAACAGATAATGCCTGACAATATACTACTAATAATATAAAATATGTCCTCATAGAAGAAATTGCAACTGTTGACAAATACTTTACATTAAGACATAAAAATGTCCTTATATCTGCTTGCAATACTATACTGTGTCATAAACCTTAATTAAATGTTTGTATACTTGTTTTTCATGCTAAAATAGTGGGACTTAAAAGTGTTAGTGTTGTGGAAGAAACACACAAGCTCCACCAACATTCAAATAAAACTTTTAATATTTCTCACAACATTGTTTCCACATTGAGTACCAATGAGTTTGAGTTCACTAATCTGAAACCAGTGCGTACAGTAATAATTGCTACATTCATCTCATATAAACTGTAACAATAAGAACAGTAGCAACATCAGCAGAGAACCTGTCTGTATGAACCACAGGGATGAGAATGAGCACAGAGGTCTAAATTGAGCTAACATGGTTCTTCATTAGTGGTTTACCCATAATGTGCCATAATAACTAACAGTTGGAAGATTCATTATGAGAAATCAGTCATAGAGATGGCTTTAAATTAAGTGCTGCCACCACCTACATGTAATGCTGATGTTCATTCTGACAAGTCACATTACAGGGTTTAGATGATTTATCTAAAGCTGATCTGGGTTCAATCACAGGGCAATGTTGCAGGCCTGTGTGTGCTGCAGTATTAAGGCTCAGTACCTGTGCTCCGTGTGATCATAAGGGTCATTTTGCAGTCCACTGATGCTATACTTCACCTGTGACAAAAAGATCTTAAATCAGTGTCCACTTACTACCTTTCTACAGACCTTTCAAGGTGTTTATCAGTGGGTAGTGTTTGCTCAGTGTTTCTAATTGAAGACTGAGATGCAACTGAAAGCTCTGGAAAAGGCTACAAAAGTGGATCATGAGTTAAGATTCTTGTTTACTATTTCCAACCTCACCTGTTTGTACCTTATTCATTGCCTGATTGCCATCTTGCTGTAGGTATTGCTTTTTATTATGAAGGAGAAAAGCCACTAACGGTGCATCAGCTAAGCTGTTCATAGTTATTCATATCCTACATTCTCAAAACAATTCTGAATATTCAGTACAACTTTGGAAAACACTGTCTTAAAGTGTAGAATTAGACCTTTATAAAGATAAAAACAAAATGCACAGCCAAAACATG